>NC_143578.1:98623139-98791582 GCF_048544385.1 Mastigoproctus giganteus | reverse complement strand
CCAATGTGTAATACTCCAAATGATTTCAGAAATTAGGTGCATTAATAAGGAAACAATTCAACAAATAATAACCTGAGATTTGAAGAAAATGAAGGCCTGTGTGCGGTTTGTTTCAAATTCGTTAAAAGACATTCAATGACAGGCACTAGTTGAACACTGCAGAGAACTCAATGAGGCAACTGAAAGCAAACCCAACTTCCTGAATTTGATCTTTATGGGGTGGCAAGACATGGATGGTGTTTTCAGTACAACTCCACTGTGAAGCGACAATGAAGTCTCTCACTGTTCAAGAGTTTTTTTTTGCCAGCAAAAAAGTCCATGTACTGTCACACCCACCATATTCACCAGACTTAGCTCCATGCGACTTCTTTTTGTTCCCAAAACTCACATTACTGAAAGGCTCCTATTTTGATGACATTGATACCAATCAAAGAACTGTGACAAGAAAATTGAACAGTAATAGTAGTTGCCATATAGCGCAAGGAAGCCACAGGCTTTTGCTGCACTGGCAAAAAAAAAACCAAAAAAAACAAAAAAAAAAAAACAAGTAGATAAGAAAATGCAAATTATATGCTTCCCTCCTCTCTAGCTGAACTTTGAATTTATTCAAACTGTCAGCTTCAACTACCTGGAAGGGCAAATTGTTCCAGCAATCAACGACTCACTAGCTAAAAGAAAACTTCCTATACTCTAATTTAAAATTCAACTCCTGAAATTCCAATTTATGACCCCCTAGTTCTGGAACTTTTTACAACCATGATTGTTTGTTTTTTGGTTTTTTAGGAGCATTAGCAACTAAGGCCATATTGCTCTGGGGATATGTGGTGGTCATTCCCTGACCTTTCCGCATCCTCCATGTTTGGTGGGCACGGGCTCGAACCCCGGTCTAATCAAGAAGCGTGTGCAAAGCACTACTGCTCCTGCCCACCTGGCTACAGAGGTGCCTTATAACCATGAGAATTCCACCTTCATTCATTTTAATAATCCCACCCAGAGCTTTATAAACCTCAATCAGGTCACATCTATGGTGACTGGTTGCCAAGCTCCGTATTCCACATAATAGGAGTCTATCCTTGTACGATCGTCCCTTTGTCGAACTCGCCATTCGAGTTAGTAGTAGTAATCAATGGCGTAACTATGCCTAATCCCTCTCAGAGCCTTATAAACTTCAATTAGGTCACCACTGAGGTGCCTGGTTGCCAAGCTCTATAGCCCACATAATTGGAGTCTTTCCTCATGTGGTCGTCTGTCCTTCTACCGATCTCACCGTTCGAGTTGTGCATCTTTGGACCTTACAAGAAGTTCAGTGTCTGTTTTCAGATGAGATCTCCATACTCAAATGCAGTATTTCAAATGTGGTTATACAATTGCCTTATACAGTGGGATTATGACCTATCTCTACAGGATAACGTTCGATTAATCATTTTGGGTTGCTATTCCCCAAGTGTAAGACCTTGCATTTAGCAGCATTAAAACATAGATGCCACTTCTCTAACCATCTTTCATGTCTGTTCACGCCATCCTGAAGCAGCGCTGCTTGGCACTACTCATTAATGACTCTGCAAATCTTTACGTCATCTGCATATTTTGACATCATGCCGTCTATCCCTTCGCCAATGTCATTTATAAAAATGAGAAACAACAGCAGTCCAAGAACTGTTCCTCGAGGAATCCCACTCCTGACCTTACACCAATCTGAAGAATATCCATTAATCACAACCCTCTGCCTTCTTCCCTGCAGCCATCCGGCAATCCATCTTAAATCTTACCAGTAATCCAAACCTATTTAAGCTTATACAGTAACCTCTCATGAGGGACTGAATCAAATGCTTTGCTAAAATTCAAATAAACTATGTCGAAATTGTTTCCTTTATTCAGCTCATGAGTAACTGTGTCAAAATAGCCTAGTAAATTAGTCAACCATGATTTTCCCTTAACAAAGCTATGTTGTGTCCTTCAGAATGTCATATCTATCTAAATGTCCTTGGATTACACTCTTAATCACCGCCTCTAAGATTTTTTCTACATATGAAGTCAGACTAACCAGTCTGTAGTTACCAACTTTGGTCTTAGAACTGCTTGCATGTATTGGCAATACACTGGCTCTTCTCCAATCCAACGGAATCTGCCTGGTTCAAAGATGCCCTCATAATTAACCTCAATGGTTCAATACACTCCCTCGCACTCTCAAAGTGCTTTGCTAAAAACTCAAAACTACAGGGTATACGCCAGCGGTTCCCAAACTTTCTTGATTCACAACACCCTTAGTAGTTAGGTCCAAACAACTTAAGAAGTAATGTTGAAACTGTGATAATATTGAAAATGTGAACTATTTCGAGCTAGCAGTTCGAGTAGTGCCGAGATGTTGAGTATCACCTGTTTACCTTGAAAAATTAAAATACCAGGCAGTGCCCCGGAACACACAGTTTAGGAACTGCTGGTATATGCCATCAACTCCAGCCTTTATGCTCAAAAGTTTTTATAATAAACAATCATTTGTAATTACGATATCACTAATTGCACATGACTCAGCCTCAATCGCACAGCCTCTTCTTATCATGAAGGATCATTCGCCAGTAAAAAATGATGCAAAGTACCAATTCTATTCATTTGCAACATCAGTTGGGTTATCTAAGACTTTCCCCACACACGGTGCACAAGGGTCCAATCTGATTAGCTTTCTTGATCATTGTATTCACATATATGAAAAATTCCTTGTCCCCATTCTTTGCTCTCTTAGCCAATCTTTCTCATATGCAGCCTTCGTCTCCTTGACCTTTTTTGTGGTACTATTACAGATCAACGTGTACCTGTTGTAGGCTTCAGTACTTTTCAATGCTCTGTAACTGTCCCATGCTATCTTTTTTCTGCTCTATTTTACCAGCCAGCTCCACAGTCATCCATTTCAGTATCCTCCTCCTGCAATATACACAAATATTCAGAGTGGGCGGATGAATGAAATGAGAAGGGTGTGGTGTTTTTTTTTTTTTTGGCTGATGCTATATAAGCTTGCTTTCTTGCATCATGTGCCCTTGCTAATGCTAATGGTAATATTTTCTTAAAAGGTATGTATGCATTCAAATCCAGAGCATTTGCACCAGGGAGGGAGAGAATGTAAAACTTTGGAGGGTACATGTAGTATATATTTTTTTACTATTATTTAATATTTATGACATATGTATATGTTACAAACAAATCTGTATATTTATATTTATGCATAATATGCATAAATATATATTTAGGCATCATATGCATATTATGCATTAGCAATTAGTTGAGGCATATGATGAAAGAAAGCAAGCTTACGTAGCATTAGCCAAAAAAAAAAAAAAAAAAAACCCTTCCCATTTCACCCATCCAGTCACTCCATATTTATGAATGTTATAAGAGAATATGAGAAAACAAAATAGGAAACAAAAGGAAATCGTTAATCATCATCATCAGCCATTTTCAATCCACTGCAGGATGAAGGCCTCTCCAGCAACTTTCCAGTTCCTTCTATTTTGAGCACTGGCTATCCATTTACTACCAAAAACTCATGAATTTCATCTATCCATCTCCGTCTTTGTCTTCCAGGTTTTCTTCTAGCTCCTCTTGGGTACCATTCTGTTATTCTCTTAGTCCATCTGTCATCATGTCTTCGAGCTATGTGTCCTGCCCAAGACCATTTTAGTTCTTTAGTTTTGATAAGAATGTCCTTTACTTGAGTTTGCTGCCTAATCCATGTGTTTCTCTTCTTATCTAACAGTCTGAGTCCCAATATAATTCGTTCCATTCTTCGCTGTGTAGTTGTCAGCTTCTCTTCCATTATTTTGGTGAGTGCCCAAGTTTCACTTCCATAAGTCATGGTGGGGAGTATACATTGGTTCATTATTTTACGTTTCAGACAAACTGGGATATTGCTCTTCACAATGCAGAATGCTGGTCCGGTGATCCTCACTTTAGAGGATGACATGCTTCGTTGATTACAACTCTAATTATGCTGAACTCATTTACTTGACATGTGATGGCAGGTCACACCTTATTTCTTTTGTCAGAACAATTTATTTGTTGAAGTAGCATTCATGTGAAAAGCAGAACTAGATGGCTGAGGGTATGCATTTGAATTATGTACATCCCATTTGTTTGCTTGACAGCAGGTCCCTGGCTCAGCTCCTTGCACCAGGGATGGTAACCAACTAGTGGCTGTATAGTGGTGCAGTACAATATGTATGCTGATATTATTTGCATAGTGGTGGTGTTTCCAGAAACACTGGGTGGAACTGCCTAGCTTAATTTGGAAAAAAAAAAAAGCCAATACCCTACAAAAAACAGAATAAAACAGGATTTGAAAATTAACACATTATTAATGGTACTTCATGTATGCAAAACTAACCTGCAACTTTTCAGCATCAACAGCATGGCAATCATATGCCCAAACAGTAACAAGCCAATCTTTAGCTTTTTGAAAGAGCTCTTCATCTTTTTTCTCATTTTCTAAACTTGTATTATCTACTTCAAGAAAACTAGTAATATAAATAAAAAAAAAAATTTAGGCCCAGAATAACTAAAAAATTTTTGTAATATAAGAATTTTTTTTTTTAAGTTGTAACAACAGAGGCTACAAAAAAAATTCTTACCTGTTTAATCCTAGCCACCCATGCTTACTCAACCAGGAAATTAAGTGACAAAAATGTCTAAGATGTTCCACGATCTGTTCCCCTGGTCTAACACTAATGATTATCTAAAAGCTGAGCCAATCACACTGAGGTGTTCGATTTGTCCTTAAACTTTCAGATTGAGTGAACTTATGTTTTTTTTTTTTGTTTTTTTTTTAAATTATTATTTGAAGTTTCACTTCTAGGGAATGTGTGAAGACTAACAGTTTTGATATGTCTGGCTATGGGGTAGAATGAAATGTATGAAGTAATTGGAACTGGACCTCTGCAGAAACAACTTCTGTGAACAAAGTGATTCTGGAATATCATAAGTTCATACCTTATCTTGTCTTTCCACCAGGCTATGAAGTTGGTATAAACTACCAAAATCACCAATTCACATAAGCAACACTTGGACCCTACCTTGATATAGAGTTATTTACTTCGTAATGTTATTTGTAAAAAAAAAAAAAAAAAAAATCGGGTGCATCTGTATTCAGTTGAGAAGAGAATGATCAAGTCTACAGATTACATCACTTATTCAATGACAAAAGTACATTTCAATAATTAATGGAAATTACAGTAGAGCATCAATAATTTGAACTAATTGGGACTGGGGCAGTTTGGATTTTCGAACTTATCAAAAATACAGTTCTGGAGACTAAAAAACAGTTTAGTAAGTTTAGAAATGAAAGTTGTACTTATGTATTTTTATTCATAGGTAACAAAACAAATGGAACTCACAGTCACAACAACACACATGTATAGACTTTTAATGAAAATAATTACTTATTTTTTGCAGCACCATTTTCGAACTTCATTTCTTTGCTGCTAGATCTCTCTATTTTCAGCAAGTGTAGTTGAGTTGGACAGTATTCAGTTTGTTGCTCATACCTAGCCTTCATGGGTAGCACAGTTGGTAGAATCACTGCCCGCCCCACCCTGGGTATAAAAGATCTGAGTTCGAGTCACATCAATGATGGAAGGAATTTTTATAGGCCTTTTTCACAACGTGGCTGAGTTAGTCGGTCTCAGGCAAGGGTAGCATGGTCTTTTCTCCCAGAAATTCGGGTTTTTCTTCCAGCAAACAGAAAATCGACCTCAGAACACATGCAATTTACAGAAAGTATACACTGAGCAATATGGTCTGAGTCACTCATGCTCCCAGAACCCAACTACAACAACAAGAAACAGCATCTTCCAGGGTCATTATCTGTTCTCATAGTTTTTTTTTTTTGTTTTTTTCATTGCACCATCATCTGAATCAAGTTTCAATGCAAACTTTAATTTTTTCCTTGTTGTTTATAATTTCTGTTATGGTTGACTTTACACCTCATAAAATCTTGCTAACAAAAACCTGCTTTCTCCCTTTAAAAGTTTGTTTAAATTTTCAATCTTCGATTTAATTGTTAAAAATTTCTGCTTCCTTTTTGAAAGACAAAGAAGACTATAATTTCGGTACAGTAAATTAAAATTCTGTAAATGTTCAGAATCTCTTCATTCCTATATCTACACTTCATAAACATTTTACTGCATATCTCACTTGCACATAACGTGTTAGTTGCAATTTCTGCCTGCTGTGTTCTTTATTGATTGACACTTATCTCTTCTTTTACCATTTTTTTTTTTTTTTTTTTTTTTTTTGTTTGTAAAATTTAAAAGTCAGTGAATAGAAATATCAGATTACAAAGTGTTATGTTTAGTTAGTACTGTATGTATATTAATTAAGCTACATATGTAAGCGTAAATTTATTTTTATTTTGCTAACCTTTGGACAATATTCTTTCGATTTTCACGTATAATTTAATTTTGTTAATTGGTAAGGTAAAATAAAAGTATAAATTTGTGCTTTATATCTTCATTTTTATAGCATGTAGATAATATGGCTCTGATTTTTGCTTATTACAATTTCCATTTAATAGAATCAAAATTCGATTCGCAAACATGATCACAATAATTGGCACTTACTGCAATTATTTTATGGCGCCAGCATAAAAAAAATAAATAAATGCTGGCTCATTCGGATTTGACACTCTACTGTACTTTTGTACATTCCTATAACTTTTGGAGTTATCTCCAAAAGTTATAGGAATTAGTCTACTGAAGTCTAAAGAATTCAGTAGACTAATTTTTGCTTTTGCTCAATTTCTATAATATATTGTAAATTTAATTTTTATTATATTATAAAATTTAATTTTGAAAATTAAGTTACTTTCTGTGATATTTTGTAATGTTAATTCTGCTAAGTATTAACCAAATTAAACTGTTTACCAATAAGGGATGTTATCTGCTGACACTGTTTTTCTGTTCTTTGTTCCCATTTTTGGATCCAAGACCTGGACAATAGTTTTCAAAAACACTCATTTGTTACTATACTTTCTTGTTAATGGTTAGATATTGTCTTTGATAATATCTGACCTGTGGTTTTTCAGTGGTTCCCAATTACAGGAAGTAGTAGTTTTTCAGATTTGCCTACGTTGCCTCTTAGTAATACTAAGAGCAAACATTTCACAACTTGTTCTATAAAAGTTTGATTAACACTAGAACTGCTGACTAGTAAAAACACCTGAAACCACTGTTGCCAGTCATTTTCACTATGCATAAAATAGACTATGCCAGTCACTATGCATAAAATAGACTTTTAAGTTGTGCTTTCAACATTTTATTATAAACACTGATATAAAGTAACTGACAACAGTACATAGTGTTCTGCATATGGTTTTTGAATGGAAGCATAATAATTAAGCCAATTATTATGCTTCAATTGTCTTCAGACTTCGATTTCAGTGCAGTTCTGTATGTGTTTTATAACTGAAGTATCTACAAATAAATGAAATGCATTTACAACAGAATGCATACACATATTTTGTATTGCTAAGGAGTTGGTCCAGGGTTATCAAAAATTATACTCCTTTGTAGTGCACATCCAGCTGAAAGACCAACAGATTTTATAACTTCCATACGTGCGCAGATTAAGAAGTATGTTTGCTGCCAACTGAAAAACAAAGTTTTTACGATTATGATGCTGTGTATTATCATCTACAGTATCACGATGTACAAGGATCAGAAGTATTATTTTCATTACTACTACATTCCTTGCCTCTTACATTAGAAATCCATTTGTCACTTTCTTCTTCTCTAAATTTATCTCCACTCTCGTCTCCAAAGTCATTTTCAGATAGCTTTTCTGATTCCTCTAGACAATTTTGAATCTGATCTTGGGTAGGACCATGAGATTGCCACATTATAGTAACACATTCAAACTAGCACTATAAAAATTGTTGAACTACCTTTCCGCATATAAAGTTTCACCCCAGCTAAACTAAAATAGCATGACACAGCAATATACAGTAATGACTGCTACACACGCTCAGAACTGGAGTGGCATGCACAGATGTGCAGACACACATGTTTGGGCATGTACTTGCACAAATCATAGAGTGATTAGAATCACAAATGTTTTATCACAAAGTAAATAAATGCAAAAACATGATTGACTATATACAAATTAGTTAATTTAATCAAAATTTTACAATAAAATTGATTGTTTTGAAAGTTTGTAGTTATAGATCTAAAATTTAAAAGAAAAATGTGGGCATATTTATTTGCAAAACCGCAACCATTTAAAGCAGGCAAACAATAAAATTGGCTGTCATCATGGTTCTATGTTAAAAGATCAGAAGTCTAAAGAATTCAGTAGACTAATTTTTGCTTTTGCTCAATTTCTATAATATATTGTAAATTTAATTTTTATTATATTATAAAATTTAATTTTGAAAATTAAGTTACTTTCTGTGATATTTTGTAATGTTAATTCTGCTAAGTTACATTTGTTTAGATTTAATGCAAGTTTAAATTCTTGAGTTCAGTAGTTCATAAATTTTTGTTATCTGCTTAATTATTGTAAATTTTTTAAAATTAATTAATGTAATATATTCTGTAACATTAATTCTTACTTTAATAATGGCTGTTACAAGATTCACATTGAATACTTCATCCGATGAGTCACGAGTTAATTACTTACATAACTTTTGGTATGTATTCAGAGGTCAATCTAATTGACAACCACAGCTCAAGAGTTTTTTCCCAATGTAAAAAGTGTACAGGTCTCAAATTAAAACCTGGTGCATGCTAGAAGAATTTAAGTCGCTGACGAAATGGGTGCTTGCCCTAGAGAATAATAACACTAGGGACTCAAGTATCTAGTAACCTGCCACATGATGTGCCCCAAAAAATCTCCCCCTCCCCACGGCTGGGGAGGAGGAAGATTTTTTAATCAGTCTGGACCACACTTTTAAGTATAAAGAAGCTTTGTGGAGACAGGAAACATTTGAACAAAGGCAGTATAATGGTTTTTGTCTATATTATTCGGCATACTGCTAGCTGTGGTAGAGATGGAGGTAATATATACATTCGTTTATCTAATGATATGGGTAAAGTAATGCTTGCACATATCTCCCGAGTTCTTGTTTGTTGCCACAACATACGATATTGACAATGTATTCTGAGGGTAGTGATATTTCAAATGAAAGTAAAGTTAGTATTATAGAAATAAGCTTAAATGACTTCAAGGGGTGTTTCGGGTTAATCAGCTATACAAGAACACTTAGTCTTATCTATGCATATATAGTAATGTCAGGTGTGTCATCAATAAAACAAGTAAATTCGAACTCCTGGTTAAGATCACTAACATAGTAGGGCTAACAGAAACATGGCGCTGCCATCCAGAAATAGGGAATGATAACTTTCAATATGGTATGTATAAGGTATTTAGGAAGGAGAGAATGGGTGGTGGTGGGAAAAGTCAGAAACTCACCATGTGGAACAAAAATTTTTAAATCATCTAGGTGATTGTTACTTAATATCAGCATATTAGGGAAAGTACTAGCATCAACAGTCTAGATCTGACTGTCCCCCCCCCACATACCAGACACAATCTAAGGGTGGACAGTACAAAACCATTAGGGAGGGTGATCACAGAGGACTAAGTTGAATCAGGAGAGAGTAGCAGTTTTTGAAGGCAGTGGGATGTATTTTAATTTCAGGAAAGGAAACAATAACAACTTTATATGCTAATGTCCTTTATCAACTGGAGACAGCATACAGAACACTAATACATTAGAATTATGGTACACCGTATGGTCAGAGAAGCCATGTACACACACACACACACACACACACACACACACACACACACACACACACACACACACACACACACACACACACACACACACACAAGTAAGAAAATATAGCATGAGGAAGATGCCAAGATGGATGAATAATGAGATAGCCAGGAGAAGAAAGGAACAAGTCAGATCAGACCTCTATGTAATGGGTGCATAGAAGTCTTGAATATATGCAACTGACATCATAGATAAAGCAACTGAACAGGTATTTTACAGATACAAGACCTTTCGTCATAGGGAAACTATGGAAATTAAGCTCGGAAGCATGAAATTAGTGATGTTGAAATTTCAGAAGATTATATTTATTAGAAAACTTTCAAACCTAAAGGAGAGCAAGGCTTGTGAAGTTGACAGCATATACCTAGTAATTCTGGGGCAGCAGCAAGAGAGTGTATTGAGCAATTAAGGTAAATTATGAGGACATCACTGAACTAAGAGGAGAACACTTGGGCTGGGGGAGTGCCATTGTACTGCCAAAACAAAGGTGGAGCTAAGGGTGAAATGAATATCTATTGACCAGTCAGTCTGACTTCAGTGATAGGGGGAAAATTATGGCAGCAATAGTAGTTAATGATCAGGACCAGGCAGCACTTCTTCAGGACAACTTAGACTTCGTAAATGGTCAAAAAGTGATAGCTATGTTTTAACGTAGAAAAATTCAAGGTCTAAGAGAACTTATACGTTTGGTGGGGGTTGAATTATAGCAGAGGAAGAAGAAAGCCAACTTCTGAATTTCAAAAAGCTGGAGATTCGTTAAATAGGAGAATTTTTAGAAAAAGCAGGAAGTTTTTTGAAAATCTACAATGCACTAGAAATTAAATTTCACTGACAAAATATACATTACATATTAAAATATGTAATGTATAAAACCGTTTACAAATATAGTATGCTTTTAAATATTAGCTTACCTAATGTTTTCTATCTGTGGCTTTCTATTTGGATTGTCATTTAAACATCAACAACTTCAGAAATACTGAGTCAAAGAAGTTTTGTTTATAACAATAGCACTGACGTTCAGACTTGACTGTCAAGAGCTTTTCCAAAATTGCATTAGAAAGAGATATGAATTCAATCCTTGTTTCTCGCAGCATATCATTTCCCAGCACCCCATCATGTTCCATTAATCTCTACTTAATTTTATCATTGAAAAGACCTGTTTAGAGCCACTTGGCTAAATTTCTTAAAATAAAAAGGCTTCTTTCATTTTTTTTCTTCAGTCTCCCCCCCCATCCTAGCAAGTCTCGATGTCAAATTAGCTTTAGAACCAGGCTATTTAAGTTCAAAGATAAAATATATATATATATTTTATCTTTGAACTTAAATTATAGCAGAGGAACACACACACACACACACACACGTCTCGGCAGGGAACCTGTTATCACCTGGCGCCTCCGTAGCCAGGTGGGCAGGAGCAGCAGTGCATAGCACACACTTCTTGATTAGACCAGGGTTCGAGCCCGTGACCACAAAAACAGAGGATGCGGAAAGGTCAGGGAATGACCACCGCATATCCCAGGAGCAATATGGCCTTAATTGCTAATGCTCCTAAAAACCAAATAACAACAACTGTTATCACCTATTATCGTGATCTATTCATGGAGAACTTTGAGAGGACAGCCATCTTGCAGGCTACTTTAAGACCTTTCCTATGGGCCCATTTCATGGATATTTTCATAATTTAGGAATATGAACAGGAAGAATTATATAAATTCAAAGAACATCAAAATTGCATTCATCAGACCATTAAGTTTAAGCCAATAATAGCTTGCCTTTCTTGGGAATTCTAGAGACTACAGAGAAAGACAGGTTATGTTCTCAGGTGTAGAGAAAGCCGACAGCTTCAAGGCTATACATAAACTTTGCATCTAATCACTAACACAATATTAAAAGAGGTATTACTAAATTTTTGAATAGATGTTTCAAAATTTACAATAATGACAGAAAATTATGGAGGAAATGAGCACTATTAAAGGATTATTATTAAATAATAGGTACCAAAGCAAATTAATCAAAAAGCTCACATAAAATATTTTAAAAATATATAAACAATAATATGGATTACAAATGGATTACAAAAGAGTGGTAGTAATTCTGTACATAAAAGGAATTGGTGAAAAAACAAAAAGAATCATAAAAGGTATGGCCTCGAAGTGATCTTTAAGCTGATTAATAAGATTGGGAAGCTGGTTCAAAGGTCAGACACTAGAGTGTAACAGAAGGCATTTACATAATATACAAAAATATGTGTAAATGTGGCAAAGTATACATAGGCAAGACAGGAAGAGATTTTCAAAAGTGCATATATGAACACAACAAACATATAGACAAAGGAAACACTAAAAATCAGAATTGGCATAACATGCATTAGAATTTATTCAGGCATATTTTATAATGGGAGTAAAGAAACTGAAAAAAATAATATAAAATAAAAGAGCCTTTTAAGCCATTAAGAAATTTAGCCAGGTGGCTTTAAACAGAAACAAGGGGAGAAATACAGGGGAACTGTGGAATGGGCTTTTCAACAATAAAATTAAGTAGGAACTAATGGAGCATGGCATGATATGACATCAGCAGTTGTAGACAGACCACATAATCCTTGTTGTGACTAATTATGGATGCAAACAAGAACACAAGAGTCTGTAATAGAATGCTCATTTATTAAATTACTTATTGTGGTGTACAAAGTGTGTGAATAGTTTATTTCTTAATCTTCCAGTTAATTAGAAAGTCTTCCCCCAAAATATGATGACATTTCTAACTCAATTTGCAATTCATCTTCAAGTGTGGAAGAACTGGAAACTCAATTCTTATAAAAATCTTAAACATATTTACTGGCAAGCACACAGTTTTTTGTTATTGAGCATTTTAGCACACAGGTCATAAAACAAATTGAAATCAGTCTGCACACAGTATGATTTCAATGTGATCTTGGCTGAAAAATTCATAGTCTCTCTCTCTCTCTCTCTCTCTCTCTCTCTCTCTCTCTCTCTCTCTCTCTCTCTCTCTCTCTCTCTCTCAGATCAGCTAAATACAACCACAACTGAAGAGGCCTTTAAAATCTAGTTAATTGTGAAATCCTTCTGTAGCACAAAATCCTTCCCCCCCTTCTTTTGCTTATAAACATGGTGTTAACTTTCTTTGATTACAGACATTTAGTTAAATCCCACTTATACCTTTCACATAACAGTTATACATAGATTTTTAAGGCAAATTGTTTCAGTAAGGAATACAAATAGTTCACACAGGAAAAACATAAAGCTAACAATGTTATTGTATGGTATTCCTCTATTATTTTCTTTTTTATCAAGTACAGAAAAAATTTACATGAAATCATGGAATTGAATGTAACAAGATCATGAGACAGAGCTAGGTAAGACAGCATCAAAATTATATAAGTACACTATTTTGAAAAACAATTACTGAACAAATACATACCATGGTTTTGATCCATCCCACACTTTTAGTGTTGTAGATTTCTCACTCCTGATTGTATTAACAGCAACTACCTACAGAGGGGGGGGGGTGAAAATTCAACTAAAATATCTTTCTAATTATTAATGAATCTTCTTGTTTATACTAGAGATCTGCCTGTTTGACAAAAGCATAAACTGAGAATGAGACACTTTGGAATGGGTAAGACATTGCCAGAAGACTACATATGCAACCTTTTAAATATAAAGTTTATTTTATTCATTCTTTTTGGTACAAAATAAAGGCATTTCGTCTTTACAATTATAAATTAAATAATTCAAATTAATTACGGACAATACTCACAAAGCAAACGACTTGTTCAAAGTCTTTGTTAAATCTCTTCAACTTGGAACTTATAAGAATGTAGTGTCAAGATCTTAATCATTGTTCTGAGTACAGATGTTTTGGATAGTTATAGAGAGCTGGACACTTCTCTTTTTGCTTAAGGATAAAGTATTCTCTAAGAATAAAATTGAAGATAATTTAAAGTCCAGACTTCAGCTACGCAGCAATGGTTTCTATCTGTATTGATTAATGGCCTTTTCACTTTTTAGTCTATTCAAACTTTAGTATCAATGCCCTCATAGATTGTACCAAGCAGAGAACTTTTCTTCAGTCTTTGTTCTCTTCTATAGGTTTAAAAGGCAGTTGTAGTGTTATTATTGTTTTGATAACAACATCAGACGTGAGAAATGACACTATTCTAAATGGGGCATCATTTTGCTTACTACAAATTCTATTACTTCTCTCAAGTTCTTCAATCATAGCATACAAAGTTTACCTTTGTATCTCTCTTGAATCCAATGATTCCCTCATAATTAAAATTAATGGTTACTGTATAAAGCCCCTTGGCGCTAGATTGTACTATTAATCATTGCCTCCAAGAATGCCAGTATCCGGTTACCCACTTTGCTTTTAGATCCAAGCTTGTGTATTGGCAAATACATTGGCACTTCTCCAGTCAGAAAGAATCTCTCTTAAATCCAATGATTCCCTCATTATTAAAATTAATGGTTACTGTATAAAGCTCCTTGAGTTGATAACCTCATACCAGGTGTGTTGGCCAAGATTTTTTGCAACTCCGGCAAACACTAAGTTTTTATATATATTTAGTATTTTATTGACTTAATTGTTATACTAAATTATTTTCTATAAGTAGCTTTATAGTCCTAGTCAAGCTCCTTGTTTTATTTGAATTTAGGTAGCGATTTTTAAAGTTAATACTTAGTGTCCGTAAATCTTACTGTTCGTAACTGGCCACCATTGTGATACAATACAGAACAGCATAACATATATCCTAAATTTCATAGTGTAAGGTTTAATGTAAAACTAAATAGCAAAATATGTAGCACTGTACTGTATTGGAAATCTGTTAGATTAGTATAGTATTATCAATTAATCAGTAAAATTTATTAAATTTCATTGTTAATTAAATTATACTTACACAGAATCACGACCCAGGCTAGAGCAGCAAAGCAGCGAGCACAAAGTAGCGGTAGTACTGTGGCTCGTGGGAGAACCAAAGGGGGCGATTCTCCAATGCATCACAATCTAAAAAAAATGTACGAAACGTGAAATGTTTGCAGACCTGTCTAGAATAGGACATGATCTATCCAAGGATGATGTCTTACTGTGTGTCAGTTGCAGAGAGTGTCAAGAAATTAGCTGCCAACTCCTCGTTCTGATGGGCATCTGAGAGTTTGAGATGTAGGATATATGCCCTCGAAGAAATTAATATGAGAAGCCCATCAAGCTCTCAGCTGCCGAACTTAATGCCAGAGCTCACTCCTGTGCATCAGGCAACACAAAGGCAATCTCCAAGGCAGAATGCGCTGGTCCCACAGGAAGTAGTTATTGTTGATGACTCTATTGTCAGGGAGATGGGAAATATATTATGCAAAAAGGATAAGTGGAACAGGACCAGGATATGTCTGCCAGGGGCCAAAGTTGATGACGTTGTAGGGCAGATATTTTTTAAGGATACAAAAGGTGATATTGTTGTACAGGTTGGCACTAATGACCTTAAGAGCAAGAGATCTGCAGATTTATTAACAAGTACAGGTCAATGCTGAAAAAATGTCACAATAGGAAGGAGTATATGATGAGAGCCTTGTGAATCAATTCGGCCCTGGAGAGATTGTGCAAGGTTCACGGGGTGGAATTTTTCAGCATGGTCTGTGCTTGCTAACAGGAGAGACTGCTTCTACAGGGATGGTATACACTTAAATAAAAAGGGTGCAAGAATATTTGCTGATGCTATTCAGGCAGTGATAAGTCGTCGGGAAAACTGCAAGCTTGGGGGGGGGAATTCACAGACTAAAATATTAACGGTAGTCACAGGCAGAGGCGAAAGTGATTCATACACCGCTTCTATTGTAATGAGCAGCAGCCTAGAGAGCAAGTTGCTGGGGATTTCAAAAGCTGCTGGGAGTCATCATTGAACAAGTAAATATATGGGCTGTTAGGGTAACTAAGAGTAAGAACAGGTGCATGTATACTTGCATGTACACAAATGCTAGAAGTTTGTTATTTGGTTTTTAGGAGCATTAGCAACTAAGGCCATATTACTCCGGGATATTCGGTGGTCATTACCTGACCTTTTCGCATCCTCCGTATTTGGTGGTGACGGGCTCGAACCCCGGTCTAATCAAAAAGCGTGTGCTACGCACTGCTGCTCCTTCCCACCTGGCTATGGAGGAGCCTAATGCTAGAAGTATAGTATATAAATTTGATGAATTTGAAGTGCTAATCACGGCATCAAAGGCAGGTATTGTTGGGATATCAGAGACATGGCACCACACAGATACAAGCAGTGCAGAATTGGAATTTGGAGAGTACAATATGTACAGGAAGGATAGACAGGGTAGGAAGGGAGGAGGGGTTATGATGTTAGTTAAGAAACACAAAATCTAAGGAAGTGCATCCAGTTGACAAAGATAGGCAGTGCAATGTTGATCTGTTTGGTGTGACAAAATTCCTGGGAAAGGGAAAATGAAAGTAGGAGTGTGTTATAGGCCTAATGACTCTAATGAGTAGAACAAACAGTTGTGCAGAGAAATAGAATGGGCCAGTAAATCAGAATATCTTGTAATGGGGGATTTTAACTTTCCAGATATTGACTGGAACTTGTGGGCTGGTCACTTGCCCGCTAGCGAGATTTTGTGGATTTATTTGAGGATTGTTTTCTACAGAGACATGTTCAAGGGGTAACCAGAGGGAGTAATACTCTTGATCTGATTATGAGCATTGATTATTCATGCATTAAGAATTTGTAGATAAAGGAACCACTGGGTGACGTGATCACAATGTACTGATATGGGAATTACTTAAAGATATAACTACCATCAAGGGTAAAGGGAAGGATTTTTGCTTTTGTAAAGGTAACTATAGCGGTCTCAGACAGTTTTTAAATTCTATACATTGGGATTAACTGATCATGTTACCAACGGTGAATTCTAAATAGGAAGCCATCAGAGACTTAATCTTGGAGACTACTAGGCTTTTCATACCAACTAAGAAATATTGTTCAAGATTCAGGCTTAAATGGATGTCAGATGAATTGATAAGGCTCGTGGCAGAGAAAAAAAATGCATGGGATGCATATATAAGCTAGTCTGTAATTAAGCCACAAAGGAGGTTAGGCAAGCAAAGGCAGATTACGAGAAATCTTTGGTTTTGGTTTTTTTTTTTAGGAGCATTAGCAACTAAGGCCATATTGCTCCAGGGATATGCGGTGGTCATTTCCTGACCTTTCTGCATCCTCCGTATTTGGTGGTCATGGGCTTGAACCCCAGTCTAATCAAGAAGAGTGTGCTATGCACTGCTGCTCCTGCCCACCTGGCTACGGAGACACCAGAAATCTTTGGCAAAGGATGCAAAGAAAAATAGCAAAGAGTTCTTTACTTATGTAAATTCTATAAGGAAGGGGATGAATCAGATTATTCCACTTAACATAGATGGTTCGACTATTGATGATCCTGCTCAAGTAGCTGATAAACTGAATGAATATTTTGCATTTACATTCACACATGAAGAGTTATTCAAGGTGGGAATGCCAGAAGTTTATCAAACTCTAACAGGGAGCTAAGTGATTTTGTAATAACTGAGAGCAAAGTGGAGGAGAAATTGTTGAAGTTAAACATAAACAAGGCACCTGGGGTGGATGGAATCTGTCCAGTTATATTGAAGGAGGCAGCAAGCCATAATTATGAGAGCATCTTTAGATTCAGGGGAGGTCCCCATGGACTGGAGATGTACAGGTGTATCTCCAATTTACAAAGAGGGTTCAAAGAGTGACGCAAATAATTACAGAACTGTTAGTTTAACTTCTGTTCCGGGGAAACATAATGGAGTCATTGGTTAAAGAGGTGATACAGGATCACCTAGACAAGACTGCAGTACAAATTGGAGAAGTATGGCATTAATGGCAAGTTGCTACAATGGATAAAAGGGTGGTTGAGTGGGAGAAGACAGAGAGTGGTAATCAATGGACACTGCTCTTCGTGGACTAATGTTATTAGTGGAGGACCCCAGGGTTCGGTGCTGAGCCCATTGCTGTTTTGTGTATTTATCAATGAAGGTATATCAGGCTTAATGCCCAAGTTTGCAGATGATACAAAGGTTGACAGGGTTGTTAATGACAGTAATGACACTATGCTACTGCAACAGGATCTAGAAAAGTTAGGCAGTTGGGCTGAGAAGTGGCAACTGAAGTTTAACATTGACAAATGCAAAGTACTGCATATGGGTAGCAGTAACACAAGAGAAATGTACCAACTGTGTGGTACTACACTCAGGGAGGTGGAGAATGAAAAAGACTTGGGGGTAATTGTGCAGTCAGATATGAAGTTGTCTGAGCAGTGCAGATAGGCTGCCAGAGTAGGTCATGGAGTTTTGTCAAGGATATATAGGAATTTTGCTAGCAGAGAAATAGAGGTGATTATCCTTTTGTATAAGGCAATAGTCAGGTCACACCTTGAGTAATGCATACAGGTCTGGAGGTCACATTTTAGGACAGATGTAGAGTTGGTAGAACGAGTACAGAGAAGGACAAGATTGGTGAGAGAAACAAAGGGGTGAGTGCACTTACGAAGAAAGGCTTAAGTTCTGCAAGTTGCAGCATCTGGAGACTAGGCACCTGCGAGGTGATCTGATTGAGGTGTATAAGGCCTTGAACTTTTTGAGTAGGTTCAATGCTGACAGGATACTTCCGCTTGCTGAGATTAAGAACCTGAGGGGGCATAGATTCAAACTGAGGAAAGACAGTTGTAGAATAGATGTGTGGAGGTTTGCCTTTAGCCAGCAAGTAATTGATTAATGGAACAGACTTCCATTTGTTGTTGTGGAAGTTGATAGCTTAAATTAATTTAAGGCTGAACTAGACAAACATTTGGGAATTAAGGCTGAATTAGACAAACTGCTGCTCCTACCCACCGTAACCAGGTGGGTAGGAGCAGCAGTGTGTTGCACACGCTTCTTAATTAGACTGGGATTCGAGCCCGTGACCACAAAATACGGAGGATGCTTAAAGGTCAGGGAATGACCACTGCATATCCTCGGAGCAATATGGCCTTAGTTGCTAATGCTCCTAAAAACCAAATAACAAACAAACAAACATTTGGATTGACTGGATGGGAAGAGGTTTTGTTTCTTTTTGGCTGATGCTGTATAAGTTTGCTTTCTTGCATCATATGCCTCAACTAATGCTAATAATAACTTCAGGAGCCTTAACTACCTTTGAGCTTGAATGTTTTTCTAAAAAATAATCATCTGTAATTTCAAAATGGCTAATTCCATATATCTCAGCCTGACTCGCAGAGCCTTTCCTCACTACAAAATGTCTTTTGCCAGTAAAGATCAATGGAGTACCTATTCAATTCATCAGCAGGGTTACCTAAGACTTTCCCACACTCACTGTCTGATTTGTTTTCTTCTTCTTTGTATCTGTACTACTTAGCCTTTTCTTGAGTATGCACATATGTTTTTTCATGTATATGCTCTGTAAAATACAGCATTTGTATATGAGTATACAGAGTGATTCACTACCAGTGCGACAAACTTGCAGGAGGTGTAGGGGGCACAAAGACGAATCAGAATCACATAGCATTGCAGGGTCCGAAATGCCTTCGTCATGCCGGTAGAAGATGTTGAACGAGAGGTCGCGTGAACAGCGATCCCACTGGAAGTCAGCATTTGCGAACCGGTTCCCGAGGCAGTAGGATGGACGAGTATTCAAACGTTAAACTGGCTGACATGCACCTCGCGTATGGAGCTGCGGACTGTAACAGGCGTGCCGCACTGTGCTTGTACCAGGAACGTTTCCCGCACAGGCGTGCTCCTCATCATACGATTTTCGCACGTGTGCACAGAAGGTTACGTGAGACTGGTTGTTTCACGAGAGGTACCATGAATCGAGAGCGAACAACGAGAACGCCAGACAATGAGGAGAATGTCCTACGTCTTGCAGAAGGCAATCCAAGTATGAGTACTCGAGCGATAGGCCAACGATTGGGTATTTCCCAATCCACTGTATGGAGGATACTGTCAACAAACCAAATGAGTTCATACCATCTGCAACGTGTCCAATCATTGGAGCCTGTGGATTATCCACTCTGGAGGACTTTTGCTACTTGGTTTCTTCAACAGAAACGGTTCACAAATGCTGACTTCCAGCGGGATCGCTGTTCACGCGACCTCCCGTTCAATGTCCTCTACTGCATGATGAAGGCATTTCGGACCCTGCAATGCTATGTGATTCCGATTCATCTTTGTGCCCCCCTACACCTCCTGCAAGTTTGTCGCACTGGTAGTGAATCACCCTGTATATATACCAGATAGAGAGTACATAAAATACAAGGGGTGTTTGAAAAGTTCGTGGTCTGAGTATGAAAGTTAGTAGTACAGTGTTAAAAATGTTTGATCTTTAAGGTATAACTCTTCAAATAGTAAGCCACCAAGTTTCATACAGTGTTAATAATTTCTTTAATTACCCGTCCTGAAGTCAAAGTTGTGTGAATAAGGAAAGATGACCAAAATCACTGGGCAGTCTCCCAATATCTGGGGAGAAATGGACTAATACCAAAGGCAATTCATGAGGATATGGTTACAACACTGGGGGAGAATACCTCTTCCTACTCCATAGTTAAGAAGTGGGCAGCAGAATTTAAACGAGGGAGGGAGAGCCTGGAAGATGCCCCATACTATGGAAGACCTGCAACATACATCACTCCAGAAGTTGTCGACAGCGTGCATGATCTGGTGATGAATGACTGACGAGTAACAGTTCAGCAAATTGCTAGCACCTCAGGCATCTCATCTGAATGCATACCACATAATAAAAGAGATTATCATGTGTCAGCACAATGGGTGCCAGAGCTGATGACAGCAGATCAAAAATGCACAAAACTAAGTCAACTTGTGAACACCTACATTGTTTTCAAGCAAATACAGGTAGTTCCTGCTTTATGAGTTTACAGGTTTACGAGTTTTTTTTTTTTCAAGTATCAACAAAATCAAAAATATGAACACTAATTGGAATAAATAAATGCTAAACATTCATAAATACGGCATTTCAAGCCACACTTGTAGCTGTACAATACTACAGTACTACTTAGCATTGTATAGCTAGGTGTTATATCTATAAAAAGAAACAGCAAAGAGGAATAACATTGGAAACAAAATACGAGATTAAAGCAAATGGGATCTTATTATTCTTCATCATCATTGGTGGATGATGAAGAATAAACATTCTTTAATATTTGTATGACATAAATAATTTCTTTATTATTATAATATGCTAATGTATCAGTAAGTGCAAAAGCATCAAAAGCATCAATTAATGTAGCTATCTACCAAAGCAGTTAAGTTAAATTGGCATCGTTTTGATTATATCTCATATTGTGAATACCTTCACAATGAGTTGCCATGGTATTGTACTACCTCGAATAAATAACACTTCACCAATGGAAAAGACTACTGTTACTTTTTCTTGGTGGGTACCACCACCCAGACAGCACCATTTCAAAGCTTGTTGGCTCTTCATAGGTGGGTGGGCAGTACCTTTGTGTTGCAATAGTGACATCCCAGTTATGAAGTACAAATTTACAAAATGAGAGGAGCCTGAAGATGTACAGTAGTATAAATTATAAAATATTTAAGGGCAAAAGCCTCATGCTACGAGATAGAATGACTAAAATATGGGGAAGTGTGAAAACATCAATTAACGTAGCTATCTATCTACCATTGGCATTAAATGTTTAAGTTAAATCGTCAGTTAACTGAACACCATTTCCGATTTTAGTCAACAATCTAGAGAATTCTGAATTCGACTGTCTCATCACTTCATTGGAGTTCATAATATTGTAAACCATGCCAAAGATTGGGGCTTGTGGCATGTTGCTTAATCTGTTGATAAACAGCCGTTGCTCGTATGGGGGACAGCTGTCACAAATCGCCAATCGAAAAAATGTCTAATCTACTGAAATTATATGATCTTCACTGCGTATAATTTGTCACAGGTGAACATCTAACTGAGATAAAAGTTCAGCTCCAATCATACTAACTTTGTCAATAATTAAAACATGTACATACTTGAAAAGAGTAGGATATTGTTGAGCAACTTCATAAGACAGAGGTAAATTCTTCGAATTTGAAATTTTCGATGCGGTGTGCACGGTAGTACCATTAATAGCTACAGCAGCTTTTCCAGCAGAAGCATAAGCTGTATAAGCATTACAGAAATTATTGGTGCCAGTAAAACAATTATAAACTTCCATCAATAATCAAATCACGAACGTCTTGCCACAGACAGCAGGGCCGGTAAGGAATATTTGGACAGGTTGACGATTAGGTTGAATTAAAGTATAAATGACATGCAATAAATTCCTCCGTTTTAAATTAGCTTTTCGCATTAACTGAGATAAAAGTTCATTAAATCACAAAACTGATCGCTTGGCATTAAATTTTCTTGTTCCTTTGCTATTGCACCAAGCTGATTTAAAGTTGCTAGTCGAAGATTGCTATTCATTTCACCGTTTAGGTGTTTGTAGAAATCTTTAAATGGATCAGCATCTTCATGAATCAATATTGCAAAGTTTTATATATCACAGACGATGGCTACATCAGCTTCTATGTCAGTATGGTATATTTTACGACAGATCTCCATAGTTTTGTGAATACCTAAATCAGATTCAAAATTTTTACATTCTAAAATAACTAGTTTGTGTTATTTAACACAAACTAGTTATTTTATTTAACACAGAAAGCGAGAAATTTAATTTCATAAAGAATTTCTTCTTCACTTCGAAAAGATAAATGAAGAGTAACCTCTCTTTCATATTCATTTAAGTTGTTGGCCCCATCATAGTTTTGATATCGAAGTATTCTTGGATATTGATGAAGTCGATATTCATGTCCCAAGGTGTAAGTATAATTGGCAACGAAGTCAGCTAAAGTAACATTTTCTAGTTCTGAAGATCTTTTCTCGTACTTATTAAACCAATTTTCTTTCCAAATGTTGATAGAATCGTCACTCATGTTTTCTTGTTCCATTTCTTCGTTCGATTTTCTATTATGCTGTTGCTCGAAAGGCCACATGGTAGGTATATAAGTTACAATAACAAAAAACTCTCAGACATCGGTTTATGAAGCAAATACCAAGCAGACTCTTGACTAGTAATTTCAACAGAGTTGAGTGTGTCAATGCTTAATTTTCTCGTAAATGTCAAACTCAGGTTATTTGGTCATAAATTCAATAATTTTACATTGTAGATTTCTAATCCCATGATTGGTCTTATTTACATATTCAACAACATAAGCAGCACAAGAATATAATTCTTGTGATGAATTAAATGTCCACATTAGACTTTAAATCGTTAAACACAAAAGGATTGAAGGGGTTATGCCATTTTTGATGAGGTTCTCGTTTCAGAAAAAATTTTTGGCCGGGCAATACCAGCTCGAAGTAAATCGATATAGCATGATTCCGAATTAATGTGATTTTCTTTAAAGAAGTGATCAATTCTAGTATAGGAACTCCCTGACATACGTAATACTAGACTTATGGAAATTTGACTTTATGTAAGTTTTTGCCGCCCGGTGCAAACAAAAAAAATCGTGTAAACGCATTTTGCATCCCAAAGGAATAAACGAAGGTATCGTGAAAATATTGTAATGTGAACCCAATAACACTGTTTTTTTTTTGGCAATTCGTTCCAAGTCCTTGGAAGTTTAAAATTTCGATATATTACTAAGCCATTTATCTTTCTATAAGGTCATATTTATAATGGAAATTGCACTGCCCTTTCATCGTTATCATATGTTGCCATCATAAGAATCAATTTTGAAAGCCTTTGTGATATTTTTCTAGAGCACGTTTCTGGAGGTCACGACCGAAAAACAAAAACAATTTGCACTTTCCGATTTATTGAGCTTTTCTGTTAGTGCATCTAATTATAAACGGGTAGTAAACTCGATCTTATTGCATTTGCAATGATACTGATAACTGCAATTGTGTGAGATTTTACGCTATTATGGTGAAACGTGTTTCCCTTCACTGAAATCTTCGATCATAAAAAAAAAACAAATTTTCATAAACTTCTCTTCATTTCTATTTACGTATTACAATGATAATAAGGGACTTTTGGAAATCTTATAATATTTACCACTCCATCTTAAACATTAATAAGGCCAGGGCAGAAATGACTAAAAGTTGTTTAAATGGTGCATGGAAGAAAATATGCCCACAGCATGTACAAGGCTTCGAAGGATTTGAAAAAGACAAATAATATGAAGAGGTTACAGATAAGATTGCAAAGGTTGCAGAGCTACTTCAGTTGGAGGTTGATGCCAAAGATGCGGAGGAGTTAATAGAGGAAGAAGAGAAGGAATTATCTCACAAAGAACTTGTCGACTTGCAGGCAACGATAGTGAAAGAAGAAAATGCTGACAAAGCTCAAGATGAACCAAATGAGGAGCCAAGACGCTTCACCAGAGAGATGGCAATGCATTTTGTGAAACTGCATTGGCAATGGCAAGGTTTGAGAAGATGGATCCTGATAGCAAACGGGTAGTAAACTCGATTTTTCAGATTTTTAAAAGTTAACCGAGGGGTGAATGATATGTTTTCTTGCTACAAAGAAAACAAATCTAATATGAAAAGAAAAAAGCCACTGTCCAGTCATCCATTAATATGTTCTTTTGTAAGGTTGAGTGGCTAACCCCTTCTAAATCTCCACAGCAGCATACTTATCAGCTGAAGATGTTGATTCTGCTAACGATGCTGGAGAGGTAAAACTTAGTGACATTATGCCTGTCTCCTCTCTTTTTTCTAATTTTCTAATTTTGAATTTTTTTTAAATTGCACACTTTCGTAATTTTTCCTGCGCATGAGATAAAAAATTGAATTACAATAAATAATTCTATTTACATGTTCGTCCAACATTTCTTTTTTGATTCAATCAATTCAGTGAGCACAGTTGCGAGTGCAGCACAGGCATGGGGAAAATTCCAACCTACGTAAAATCCGACTTACGTAGTGTTCTGCAGAATGCAACCCTTACGTAAGGTGGGGAGTTCCTGTATATTCGTTGTCCTCTAGATTCTTCCACAATTTCTTGTATTCAGCATTATATTTGACTCATCGAGTGTCTACTTTTGGCATGGGAATTAAATCATTGTTGATCGTGATGGCATAAATGGAGCTTCAAAACAACAAACCTGTTTGTCGGTAGCTTGAATTCTTTTGTAACAAGTAAAAGTATGTTTATGAGTTTGGAGTTTGATATTACCAGAGGCTTTTGCAGTAGAAAAGGAGACGAGCTGATTTAACATAGCTATCATTGCATTCATACTGTTTCCCACAGGTTCTTTAGGAGCATTATTAAGCCACAAAAGAATGTGAGCATGTGGACTGCCACGATGTTGAAATTCGATCCGTTTAAAATATTTAAAATAGTTGACGACGTGGTATTGTCGAAATGGACTGAAACACTTAGACTGAAGTTAAGTTAAAATACAACCCACAAGTTTATTAAAATGAATTGCACACGTTACCGCATCATCATTAACTAATGTCGCCTTTTCCATAAAATGAAGAGCTTCTGTTTGCTCGTCAGGGATATCCAAACTGTCATGTTTTAAGTTGTATAAAATTTTTAGCAATTTAGGCCAACTGATTTCATTTGCACTCAAAGTTAAGGATATAGGTTTACCCAATTGTCTTATCATCACAGACAGATCTCTGTTATGTTGCATCCAGTAATAAATTGAATTAGGAATCAATTTCAAAAACACCAAATTGCTTTCAATGCAGTTATTGACGTATTCTTGGGAATGGATTTGCTCTTTGGTGAGCTTAGTTTCTTTTCCGACGTATTTAAAAGCAACCGTTAATGAATCTTGAGGTCTTAGTCTCATTATTTTCATGGCCATATAAAGATAAGGTGTCACTCCATGCTGATCTGAACAACGAAGTTCACTCGATGCCATCATAAACATTGTAACTTTTAAATTATCTGTAAACACTTTCGATACTGATCAAGGTAAATGCTAGGAAAGGACAATTCATCAAAAAGCAAACTTTGTGGAACATTTCGTTCACCAGGAGCTATTCATAAATATGTCATCGCTCCACAAAAGAGTTTGTTTTTGAGCGACTAAACTTTCTTCAATAGATATAGCTTCATTCATTTCATCACATGTATGAGCATCATCGTATTCCATGTTTTCATTGAAGAATGCTTTGCTAATCTCGATATCATACAGTCGATACAAAGGAGTCTTAAGTAGATACTTTAAACAAACCTTTACATCTCCTTTATGAACCAAGCCCATTAAATAACTTGATTTGTGTAGTTTTTTAGGTTTGATGTGAATATTAATGCAATAATCGTAATCTATTCTCTGAGGCAAATAGTTGACCAACGAATTAACATTTATAATTTGGCCCAAAATTCCACACTGGCCGAAACCGTGTCTTAGTCTTCTAATTTGCATGAATGGTATATAAGGAGAAATGAGCCGCTTGGTTACTAAATTCTAATCGAGACAAATGAGGTGGAATAGCAGGATAAATGAAACCATTGCGCTCTTCGAAAATGTTGGAAATGGAATCATTTTTGAAAGATGCTCGAAAAGTATTACAAGCCTTCATATTCATTATACCCGCAGCTGGAAATTCTAGAAGTGATGGGTTAACGTGTAACTTCCTGGAGTGCACAATTTTACATCATTTTCATACCATAATCGATGTAGATATCACAAACAGCTCCAAATGTATTTTTCAGAAATTGTCATTCAAATTCTTTATAGGAGTTACAGTCATGTTTTGTAAATGATTTCATGCTGAAACCAGTGGAATGTCTACAACGCGATTGAGCTGAAATATGATTTTTTTTCCTTTCTGGATGACGCAATCGAAGTTGGTTGTTGTAGTATAATCTGTCTAGCCGATTCAGGAATCAATTGAAAATCCTCAGGTCACTCACATGAACCTAAATCTTCTGGATCAGAATCTTCAGAAAGTTCTTGAATATAATTTTGTGATGCCAACAGGCTAAGTTCTTGATGAGAAGTTGATGTAGAAGATTGATGTTGATCAAATCTTGAGCATTTTTTTTTTGTTCTCTGTTTTTCAATTCATTCTTTTGTCGACGTGGGAAGCTTCTTTGGTGGCTTTGAACTTTTATTCTTGCATACTTCTCTCGATTTCCCTTAGCTGGAGTTTTAGCCATCTTCGAAATACTTTTATAGGTATTTTTACAATTCAATAGTTAGCGAAATCCATTTGTAGACTAGTATGATGTCATAACAAAAAAATTACTGCAAGAAGTTATTGTTTGTTGAAGTGAATGTTTTATTGTTGCATTCTTGAATAATAGCCATTTAAATTTCAAGCAATGAAATGGTCTTGTGTGAAAGAGTATTCTTGGAAGAATATTCTAATAAAATCTGCAGATTTTCGTTCTTTTTTTTGAACGTGTTCCTTTTTGACACAAGAGGCTTCTTCAGTGGTTTCGAAGCTTTTATTCTTGCATAATGTTACTACCCACTGCTTACTCTACTGAATCAACATTAGTGACTGAGTTAGTGGCCTTTAGAAAGTGACATCATTTCCATATCTTAGTATGAACTTACTCTACTGAATCAACTACTTACCCTACCAAATCAACGTTAGTGATTGAGTTAGCATCATTAGTGCCATTTAGGAAGTGACGTCATTTGCCTCATTTAAAATCTAACAGCCACCTAATAGGAAATGACATAATTTGCATCATTTAAAATCTAAGCGGTCAGCTTTCTTTGTTACCAATCAAATGCGCCATTTCCATTACAAGAAATTTTCATTACCAATCAATTTTACTCTAGTACTGCCATAGATGTTTTCACATCAAAACTACTTCATCAAGACCTTTTAGATTATTGTATACTTTTGGCCTACAAACACAATACCCCAGTTGAAACATACCAGATATGGATTAACACTATTTTTCTATGAACGGTCAGAAAGTATCCAAAATATGGTCTAAATCTCTTATTAATAAATCTTTTAAATACTAGAATAGTTCATGGGAAAACTATTCCTATTCCTCCACCCGAGACTGACTAATTACAAATCTGATTAAGGAGGACTTTAAAAATTATTCTTCTCACTGACAAGATTTGAATTGAGACCTCTCCAAATGAGTGATAAATGCCACTATACTGTCATAGAGGGTATTTTTGTTACAACATTCCTTTATGCCTGTGTAGTCAGAAGGTGGTTAGATAAGAGGAATAGGAGCAGGTGGATGGGATGTTGTGGTGCAGTCAAGTGACCACATTAAAGCCCCAACTTATCCTATTAATTTCTAAAGTTGGTTTTTTTTACCAACACAGACCTCATAGACTATTAACCAACTTAAAGATAATTGACAGAATAAAGAAACACAAGTAAAGAAATATATTAGAGAATAACAGCTTAGATAGATGAAAAAAAAAATGTACAAGGTATCACTTTGTGCCATTGATCGGAAACAGCCAATCACAAGAGATTTACCCCATATGCAAATTTGTTACATCTTGCTTCCTCTCTTGGAAATGTTTATCCGCCTTTTAAAAATATGGTTACGTGTAAGTGTAATTGTGCCATTCATTGCTCCTGTTTGGCATACAGTGGTTTATAATATTCTGGACAATATATAAATTGAACAGTATAGTATTTTCTATTTGCCAATAAGTAGACCAATTACAATTTATCTTTTTTTTTAATAAATTTATATAAACTGAGGGAGGCAAACAAACTATTTTTATTAAAGGTAACAGCATATTACGGCATAATAATTATAGCAATTCACCCACATAGGATGTCTTATTGCAAAGAACAAGCTGAGATGTTAATATCTGGTAAATGCAACATACACCATCAATCATTTTCCCCCATTATTTTGGAAAGTGTTATATTTTAATGCTGTAAAAACATGCTAGGAATGAATCCACTTTACAATATATGTTGATTTAATGCAAGTTTATTACCAACCATTTACATTTTAGTTTAGGCATGTCTAATGAAGACTGCAGAAACACAGAAAACATGCCAAGAATTTATTAATTGATAAATTAAAATTATATTAATAAATCAGATGTTTATGGCGCCTCCGTAGCCCACCTGGCTATGGAGGCGCCGCCACTACCAATAACAAATATTCCTGTAAACTAATATTCCTGCTTTATTTCATCAGTGGCAACATACTTTAAAACGCTTAAAAACACTGAAATATTTTAGCATGCTTTTTAATGATTAAGTAAACCAAGAATTGCAGAGCACATGAAATGTCTGATTTATTAACATAATTTTAAATTCAATTATTCCTGGCATATTTCCTGTGTAACTGCTATTTTTTTTTTACCAGGCAGTAATAAATTTACTACCTAGTAATAAACTTTCATTACATTAACATGTTGTGTGACGTGTCTTATCACTCTTCATTCGATTTTGCTGCATAATGCCTTTCAAAAAATCACATAAGAAAAATGCTAGAAATCTATGCTAATAATATTTAAACCTTTCTACGATATAACTAAGTGGATTACCTGACAAACTACATTTGCATATTCTCCAATAAGAAGTTCTGATAGGGTCTTCAAGTTACTGTCCTTCCAAATTCTTAAATCTAATACCTAGCAAGGATAAGAACTATCATTTTTAACATATTCAGAAAAGCGAGACATGAAACAGGAACAAATTAAATCGGTGAAGGTAAAGAAAGCCAACACGAGAACCACAGGAAACTTCAGAAAACTTTTAGCAGTCAAATGCATTTCCCGGTACCACAGCTTCTCCCTGCATTCTCAGTAAATAGATGGTGCGTGTTATCGGTAATGGCAGTAGAAGTTGATAACGATGTATTGATTAGTTTTTTCTCATTATTAAAAGCAGATTATTGGAGTTCGTGAGTGTAATGCCTTCGCGGCTGAAATTTACTTGCAGGTACACCCTCCAGACTGCCTCAGTCTTAGGGTGTTTATCCCCCCTTCCTGCTGTTTTAACCCGATAGGAAAATGACTTCTACTGCAACTACCAACAACACACACCATCTGTTGAAGTCGTTTTAGTATAGGGTTAAAACAGCGGGAAGGGGAAGATAAACAACCTAAGACTGAGGCAACCTGGAAAGGTGTACCCATAAGTAAATTTCAGCCCACTCATGAACTCTGACAATCTGCTTTTAATAATAAAAAAAAAATTAATCAATACATCGCTATCAACTTCTACTGCCACTACCAATGTTGTTGTTGTTATTTGGTTTTTAGGAGCATTAGCAACTAAGGCCATATTGCTCTGGGGATATGCGGTAGTCATTCCCTGACCCTTCTGCATCCTCTGTATTTGGTGGTCATGAGCTCGAACCCCGGTTTAATCAGGAAGAGTGTGCTACGCACTGCTGCTACGGAGGCGCTGCCACTACCAATAATAAACCATCTGTTAACCAAGGATGCAGGGAGAAGCTGCAGTACCAGGAAACTGCTTTTGACCGGTAAAAGTTTCCAATGGTTCTCGTGTTGGCTTCCTTTACCTTAGCCATTAAATCATCACATAAAAAGGAACAGTAAAATTATTAATATAATGAAATAATTAAACAGAAAAAAATCTGAGGTCAGGAAAAGGCACACATATCCTATTCTTTGTTGCTCCAATCAGAGTACAGAATTCAAATAAAATTGTCTTATTATTAACTAATTTAATTTATTTTTTTATATTTATATTTAAATTAAAAATATCTTAATTTTTTTTCAAATAAAGAATAATAATTCATGAGAAAACTCTTACTCCTTCACCTGAGATTGACTAATTACAAATCTGATTAAACAGGACTTTAAATTCTTCTACTCTCTGACAGGATTTGAATCCAAACCGCTCCAAATGAGTGACAAATGCCACTACACTGTCACAGAGGTGCAAACTATAATTTAAATAGATACTTTAATATATGAATAAAAAATAAGATAACATATTAAGATGACTTTATAAAATTAAAATCCTATTTACAACTAGAATACCCATAGTGAATACTTTGCCAAAACTGTTTCAGAGAAGTGTACCTGTAGCAAATATTTTGGCAAAACTCTTTCAGAGAAGAAGTAAAGTTTAATATTGAAGTAATTACAAACAAACCTCTCCCTCAACTCCCTTCACTGCTAGCTAAGGTGGGTGTCAGTGGGGGGACTTGCTAGTGTGCGAATGACTTTACCAACAAGTTCCAGTCAATATCTGGAAAGGTAAAATCCCCCATTACAAGACATTCTGATTTACTGGCCCGCTATTTCTCTGCAAAATTTTTCATTGTACTCATCAGAGTCATTAGGCCTATAACACACTCCTACTCTCATTTTCCCTTTCCCAGTGCTTATGTCCCACCAAACTGACTCAACATTGCACTGTCCACCCATATCAACTGGATGCACTTACTTAGATTTATGTTTCTTAACTAACAGCATAACCACCTCCTCCCTTCCTGTCCTGTCTATCCTTTCTGTACACAATGTACTCCCCAAATTCCAGTTCTGCACTGCTTATGTCTGTGTGACACCATGTCTCAGATATCCCAACAATATCTGCCTTTGATGTCTTGACTAGCACTTCAAGCTCATCAAATTTATTAACTATACGCCTAGCATTGGTGTACATGCCAGTATACATGCACCTGGTTCTACTCTTAGTTACCCTAACCTAACACAGCCCATGTATTTACTTGTTTCACTATGACTCCCAGCAGTCCTGGAAATTCCCATTGCCTTGCTTTCCAGGCTGCTGCTCAATTGCATTTCATTAGAAGTAGTGCAAGAATCACTTTTACCTCTGCCAGCGGCTACTGTTAATCTATTAGTCTGTGTATTCCCTCCCCCAAGTTAGCAGTTTTCCGACCCACCTAAATCTGCCTCGATAGCATCAGCAAATATTCTTGCACCCTTTCTATTTAAGTGTATCCCATCCCTGTAGAAGCAGTCTCTCTTGTTAACAAGCACAGACTAGGCTGAGAAAAATTCTATCCCTTGAGCATTGCACAATCTCTCCAGGGCAGAATTGATCGACAAGGCTCTCATCATATACTCCCTCCTATCGTGTCTGGGCAGAATTGCAGACACTTTCAAATTCAACCCTAACTCACGTTTTTTTTTCAGCATTGTCTTGTACTTGTTAAGTAATTCTGCCAGTCTCCTAATCTTATTATCATTAGAGCCAATGTGTACAACAATATCACTCATTGTGCCCTTAAAGGATGATATCTGCCCAACGTCATCAACCTTTGCCCCTGGCAGACATACCCTGGTCCTGTTCCATCTATCCTTTTTGCACAATATGTTCCCCGTTTCCCAGACAATAGAGTTACCTACAACAACTAGTTCCTTTGGGACCAGTGCATTCTACCTTGGGGGGCTGCCACTGTGTTGTGTGATGTTCAAGTGCAAGCTCTGGCATTGATGTGGGCAGCTGAGAGCTTGATGGGCCCCTCAATTTAAATCCTTCAAGGACATCCACCATACTTCAAGCTCTCATATAAGCCCATAACACTGCCGAGATGGCACCTGATTTCCTCGCACTCCTTACATCGCACGCAGACACAAAGACACTCCTCTTGGCAATATCATGTCCTGTTTCTGATTGCTCCATAAAGATCAAACAAGCAGTCCATTTCAATAGACTGTAATTCAGAGAACAATCGCCCCCCCCCCCTCAGTTCTCCCCTGAGCCACAGCACTTCCATTAGTTTGAGCCTTTTGTTTTGCTGCTCTGATCTCAGTCATGATTTCTCTTCAAGTTCAATAAAATTCCAATACAAAATATAACCCTAAAAATATATCCCAATGCAGTTATAACACTATATATATGTATTTTGGTATCGAATATTATTTCCACATTACGTCATAAGACTTTCTTATCCCCTGTCAACTTATTTTTTATTTATTTATGTATTTATTTTTTTATGTAAACACCAAACACGAGAGGTATTAGAACCTATAGTACTTAGTACCGTGCTTGGGTTTGAGGTTAAGAAGACGAAAGAAGATATTTGTTGACATTGGACTTGAACTTCTGTAGACTGTAATTTTCAGGAAATACGTATGAATGAAGGTTGTTCCAGAAAATGGCAGTTGAATGAATAAACGAGGAAGATGAAAAGTTAGTTCTGTGAGTTTGAAGTTGGACAGTAAATGGATGTTGGCTGGTGGCAGCACGTATTCTGACCGTTTTGAAAGAGAGAGTGGGAATTATAGAAGCCAATTCAGAAGAACACTGCCCATGGAAGTATCTGTAGAAGAGGCATGCAGCAGAAACAGTATGTCTATGAGACAGTGGAGAGACTGTTAGAGATGAATCATTAATTAACCTAACTGCCCTCTTCTCAATGGATTCAAGAAGACTAAGAGAGGTTTTGGGGGCATCACCCCAGATGTGGGAACAATATTCCATGGCAGGGCAGATTTGCGATTTATACAGAGTGAGCAGCTGTTAGGAAGAAAAGTAACGCCGAGAGCGAAAGAGAAAACCAAGTTTTTTAGATGCAGAGGAAGCAATATTTGTAATGTGCTTGTGCCAAGAGAGATTAGAAGTCAGGGTAATCCCCAAAAGAGTTATATCATTTTGCCTAGAAATCGGAGTGTCACTAAAGATAAGCATAGGAGCAAAAGAATCCTTTTTGCGAGATATAAGACAAGACTGAGTTTTAGAAGGGTTGAAATCAACTAAGTTGTCTTTGCCTCACTGGAGAATTACCTGAAGATTGGCATTTAAGGAATTGGTAGCAGATTTTCAAGAATTTGAAGCTGATTGAGCAGAACAAGGTTTCTCAAAATGGAAAGTGGAATGCAATGTGCTATCATCGGCAAAACTATGGATAGGATTTCCAGTCAATGGAAGAAGGTCATTAATATACAAGAGGAAAAGAGTGGGGGAAAGAACTGAACCTTGGGGGACACAGGCATTAGTGGAGAAATTAGAAGACAGAGAGCAATCTACCATCACCCTCAGTGAGCGATCAGAGAGAAAACTGGATAACAAATTACTAAAAACAGTTGGTAAACCATAAGATGGAAGCTTGTTTAGAAGACATTTATGCCAAACACAATCGAAAGCCTTTGAGATGTCAAGAGCAACTACTTGTGTTTCACCGAACCTTTCCATTGAATTAGTCCATAAATGGGTAACATAAGCCAGAATATCACCAGTGGATCGACACTGACGGAATCCATACTGGCGATCGTTGATCAGACGGAAGGTTTCTAGGTAGTTTAAGAGTTGGCAGTTAACTGATTTCTCCATTACTTTTGAAAGTGTAGAAGTAATTGCAATGGGACGATAATTGGATGGGAGGGATTTGTCACCCTTTTTAGGAATTAGCTGGATATGAGCAAATTTCCAAGCAGAAGGAAAAACACCTTTGGAATAAGAAAGTGAAAAAAGGCGGCAAAGAATAGGTGTAAGTTCAGGAGCACAGGTTTTGAGAACCAGTGGAGAAATACCATCGGGATCCGGAGCTTTCTTAGCATTAAGATTCGTCAAATCCTTCTGACATCCTTTGATGGAAGACCAAAGGAGGCATTGAATGGAGCTTGTTGGGAATGGTGGGAGGTGTTTTACCAAGATCATTAATACATGAGTTGAAAGAAAAATGGGATGCTAGCAGGTCAGCTTTATCCTTGGCTGAAGTGAAAACAGAACCATTTGGTTTGGACAGAGGTGGGGGCAGAGATGGGCAAAAGTTGCGACCAATAGCTTTGGCAAGAGACCAGAATGCTCGACTACCATTAGGGCAAGAAGCAAGTTTTCAACTCTTAGCCTGTTCAAACTCTAGTTTGGACTGATTAATAACTGCTTTACAATTGTTGCGAGCTTTGGTGTAGGCAGAAAATGAAACTGAAGAATTAGAAACAAGCCAATTACGATAGGCAACATTCTTCTCTTGAACAGCCTTAGCACATTTATTGGAAAACCAAGGTTTAGATAAAGGACGAGATTTTAAAGTGGAGTGTGTGATAAAGGATTCCATTCCTGCAAGAATAATTTCACTGACATGATCTGAGCAAACGTTGACATCAGAAGTTTTCAAACAATAATTCGACCAAGGAAAAGAAGTCTCGCAGGTCATCCCATTTTGCATTCCTGTAATGCCAAACAACACGAGGTTGGGAATAGCCATGAGATAAAGGCTCCATTGGAGAAGAGACAATCACCAAGTTGTGATCTGAAGTGCCTAAAGGACCTCTCACTTTGACCGTGTACTTAGAAGGGTTGTTTGTGAGAAAAAGATCAAGCATGTCGGCTGTATGATTAGGATTGTCCGGTATTCTTGTAGGTAAATGAACAATCTGTGCAAGGTCATTAGTAATTGCAAAAGCTTCAGCATCTCGACCAGCTGGGTCAGTGTGACTAGAAAATGGAAGCCAGCTGGAGTTGTGAACATTAAAATCACCAAGGAAAATTACCTCACTGTTAGGAAAGTTGGACTGGAGAAAGTAGAGTTGCAAAGAGAAGAAGTCAAAAAGCTCCAAGTGATTAGTGGAGTTGGGAGACCTGTAGAGACAACAGATGAATTTTACACAATGAGGTAGAGAGATTTTAAGCCAGAGAAGATCAAAGAGAGGAGATTCCAAATTGCCAAGTCTCTGACAGGGAATATCAGAACGGACATATGCATAAGTACCACCTTTGAGCCGAAAGGAATCATACAGCGAATAATTTGGGCATCTGAAATGAGCAGTAGTTGAATCAACCGATAACTGAGATTCTGTCATAAAAAGTACATGGGGTTTGGCAGATTGCAAGTGGAAATGGACATCGTTGAGATTACAATTGAGACCACATATATTTGTGAAATGAATTAGGAAGTGCTTGGGAGGTTTAGATCTTTTCGCAGATAAGCATGCCCTATTAGTTTTTTTAAATTCGTGGTGTATTCAATAGTAAGAAAAGTGGGTGGGACATGCTGTATGAAGTAATGAATTTTTTGGATATGGCGTTCACATGGTAAGAATATACCCAGATCCTTGACATGGCCTCGACAATGCTTCCTGCATACACACTACTCGGACTCCCTCCAGTCACTATCTGGCAGAGTAGAGGTAGCAAGATATACACTAGCTGATCCGGAAGCCTCCTCGAGAGTTACCAATAGGTTCAGTCCTGTGTACTAACTAGCGGCCGGCCTGCGAACACCGTTTTAGAGCCGTACCCTCGAAATGTAAGGAATATTGGATCTCGACACGATGTTCATCATAACCTCAAAAGTCATCAATCATACTGCATGATGGAAGAGATAGGGAAGGGTTGACCGGAACTTAGCTCTAGAGAGTAAACATGGGTTCCACCACTTCAAGCCTCGAATAAGCAAAGTGGTGGTATTGCACCAGTTGATGAGAGTCATCTACCACCTAGTACTGCTTGGTAACATAGAGGGATGGCATTCCTCCATGTGGTGTGGGCGCCACACCTCAACCGCTGCTTACATTGGTTCACACCTGGGTGGTCACCCACCATGTACTTGCGCATGGAGGTTATACCCAGGATTACTAATAGTCCCTCCATCGTGACGGTGCAAGCAGAGGATTTGGCTGTCACAGACCATCCGGACTTCACCGAAATTGGGTCCACTTGACTTGAGTGTCACCCGAATATCAGTTCCATCAGCGTTTTAGACTCCCAGGTAGCAAGTACAGCTTGTCTGGCATATCTGAGAGAATGTCTGTGACAACCACAAGGACCAAATGTATTAATTTATGATGTTACGTTTGTAATAATTAGGTCGCTATACAGTAATACCCCGACTTACGCGACCTCGGAGTTACGCGGTTCTTGATTTTTTCGTTTGGCCTGCCGCCCACTATCTTCAAGGTCGTTTTTCATATGTCGATATACGGTGCGACGGCAGAGAATGAGAGCGAAAGATGAACAAAATTCAATTTTGCTGCTTTTATGTTTTTTATATCAGTGAAGGGGAAACATTTCACCATAATAACGTAAAAACCAACACAATTCCAGCTATTGGTATGCAATTGGATCGAGTTTACTACCAGTTTATAACAGATTCCACTAGCAGAAACGCAACTGGATTTTTATTGTTTTATGGTAGTAACCCCTAGAAATGTGAGGTGTTAATAGTGTATCTCTGCCTTTATGGTGGTGTTTATTCAGTTGCTACATGCGCGCAGCTTTGTTTATGCGTATCAAGCTTGCCTCCTTATTTTGTAATTGTGCTTTATTCCCTAAAAATGAGTAAAATACTTAAAAAGGTGCGAAAAGGAAGTGTACTGGTGAAGACACTGCAGATTCAGAGAGAAAAAGAAAAGCAATTAGTATCGATAAACAGAGGCGGACTGGGTCAAAAATTCTTACCCGGGAAAATTTATAGTGGCCTCATACTATGGTTTATGGCCAAAATCACACTGGCCCACCGGGGTTTCCCCAGTAAGGCTTATGGCCAGTCCGCTTCTGTCGATAGAGAAAAAATATGAAATTGTGAAACGCTTTGAGCGAAATGAAAGACCATGTGATATTGCACGTGCTACAGGCCTAAATGAAGCAACGGCGAAAAGCACATGACAATTGCAAACTTGACAGGTTGAAAATTGAAAAGGGCTCAATTGTAAAGAGCTTAAAAATTTTAGAAAACATAGACTCCAACGAAGAACGCGTTATAGCTACAAAGCAAGGAATAAAAAAATTATTAGCTTGCTACGAAGAAATTCTGCGTGAAAAAAAGAAGGCGCTGTGTCGTCACACGAATTTGTTAGATTTTATGAAGCCATCAACATCGAAATAACTTTTTTACGTAAGTCATTTGTAAGTCATGTTTTTTTAATACATATTTTGTATTAATATGTATAAAGAACTGCAATTTTATTAATATTTTTCTTCTAAACTAGTGTTTTTGTTAGTCCTTGGTCCCAATTAAGAAAAATTTATATGTATTTATATGCAAAGTTGTACCCCGACTTACGTGAATTCGACTTAAGCGATTTTCGTCGGACCCACCTATCGCGTAACTTCGGGGTATTACTGTATTTATTTAGTTTAAAAAATACAATTCAACTGACAATGAAATTTAATAAGATTAATAAATTTTATTGATTAATTGATACTACTATACTTGCTATATAGTTTTCCGTTAAACCTTACGCTAGCACACATATTATATAACAATAGCGGCAAGTTACGCACGGTTAATCTACGGACACGAGGCACTATTTACTTTCCAAATCACGCTATCTAAATTCAAAATAAACCACGGAGCCTGACTAGGTCTATAAGCCACTTATAGATGTTTGTTTGTTTTTATTTGGAGCATTAGCAACTAAGGCCATATTGCTCCGGGATATGTGGTGGTCATCCCCTGACCTTCCCGCATCCTCCGTATTTGGTGGTGACGGGTTCAAACCCCGGTCTAATCAAGAAGCGTGTGCTACGCACTGCTGCTCCTTCCCACCTGGCTACGGAGGCGCGCCACTTATAGAAAATAATCTAATCTAACAATTAAGTCAATAAAGCGACTAAGTATAATTAAAAACTTTTCGTTCATGGGAGCTGCAAAACCTGTCCACACATGGATTTGATACCCTTACCGATACTAAGTAATAACCTACAAAATCTCTGTCTAAATTCAATTTAAACTATTGTTAAGTATTGTTACTAGGAATAAAGTATTGTTACTAGGAATATAAAGCAACCCTAAAAAATAAATTAATATGCCAATTTAAGTCAATAAAAAGTCAATAAAATGATAGCGCAGATAAATTCTGAACTTCCAAATTTTACACTAAAAAGTATACAGAAAGGCATGAAGTTAGCTGACCATTTTTAATTCAGATTTTTCTTATTTTTTGAATTCAGATTCTTTGATTGAAAGGAGTCCAAAGTTCAAAAGGGAGTTTCAAAAATGCTTATTTCCATACAATGAAATTACAAAGGTCAAGCAAAAGCAAACAAACCCTAATTAATGATTTTTTAAAGAGAGCAGAAGATACACGATATCTAGAATGGTGTATTTTTGTTATCTCTTGGAATGCACCTCCCTTTTTGTACTGGTTCTTAGTCCCATATAACACAGTTCCACACTACATGAGATTTTATAGGAACCTAATTACCGTGTTATATGAGGGTTACCTGTGTGTGTGTGCGTGCGTGTGTGTGTGTGTGTGTGTGTGTGTGCGCGCGCGCGCTTGTGTAAAAGTATAAATAAGCAAATAAAAGTAGTAGACATAAGAGAAGTAAGTAAAAAGTGTGACAGAAGAAAGAAAAGAGGGTAGTAAAAAAAAAAAAAAAAAAACACAATAATAATAATACACATATAGACATAAGTCAATACAAGTAAACCCCCGCTATTCGCGGTCGCTGATTTAACATAAAATAAAAATTAAAAAAATGTGAATTTTAAAGCGCCGTGAACATTTTCTGCCATAAAAAAGCATGGGCGTGGCTAAAATTTATGTTTCCCGGTCAAAACAGCGCTCACTGGGTGGGGGGGAGAGGGGTGACAAAATCACGAGCGTGGATGTTTCTCGCTAATCCTTGTTCAATATGTGTTATGCGCTTGTCATGGAAGGTTTCGTCGTTTGCTTTTAATTTATATGCTTATAAATTGAATAAATTTATCAATTTATAAATTGATATGCTTACAAAAGTGATAAATCTACCGTTTTGCAGTGTAAAACACTTTTTCAAGTGTTTTAAAGGAAGAAAGTGACTTTATTGTGGACAAGTTCTTTCTAACCCCTACAAAATTATAGGTACGAATAACAAGGGAAATGTGAAAAGATCAAAGAAGGTGATGACATTAGCAAATAAAATTGAGTTATTAGACAAAATTTCTAATGGTGAAAGTGTCTCTTCAGTGGCAAAACATTATAAAATCAACGCGTCAACGGTACGATCAATCAAGAAATCGGAAGAAAAAATCTGCCGTAGTGTCCGTGAAAATGAGCTAATTGTTTCAAAAATTTGCTCTGTAACTCGTGATGTTAAATTAGAAAAAATGGAAAAGGCTTTAAATCTGTGGCTAGAAGACCGAACTCAAAATAAAATTCCGTTAAGTTCACTCATCATTCTTGAAAAGGCAAAGCTCCTTTATCAACACTTTAGCAAAACTGGTGATAACAGTGGCGGGATAAGTTTTAGCTAGCAAAGGCGCTGGTTTGAAAGATTTGTTTGAAATTTCTAATAAATATTACATTTAATATTAAATTGTTTCTTATTTTCATTTCGATGCCATATGCTTGCATTTCACAAGGTGCTGTCTATGTACATAGTCATATTATGAAGGTACATATAATACATACATAGACAAAATTTTAGACTAGTTTTTCTTATATATTTCATACTTTGGAACGGAACCCCTTTATTACTATGAGAGCCATAACTCAGTATTCGCGGCATTTCTCAGGAACGTAACCCCCGCGAATAGCGGGGGTTTACTGTATTATTATACATAATATATACATGATTATATTGTCGTATATCGCACAATCCTAGTGTCATTTTCAAGTGTCAACCACCAAAATTGCCCAACAAGACAACTATATAGTGTCCTCTCTTTCTAGCATAAAGCACATTCCATGGCAAAATAGAATTACATCTAAATATAGTACTGGGGGAAGAAAAAAAAAAAATTATATATATAAGAAATAATGTAAAATTAAAGTTATAAGGGAGGATATATAGACTGCAGGCATGTAATTTAAGGTTGACATGACAGAGGACCCAAAAATAGTTATAAACATAATGAACAAAGAAACTAAAACAAAGGCCATTGTTGAGAGCAGACAAAGGCTAATGGCAGAAATGTGTATAAGCAACAGTATAGCAGCTTAGTTAACCAGAGGTGAAATCAGGTAGGTAATTAGAATAGAAATAGACACTCCTGTCCTCATATTACACCAATAGTCCAGAGCATGGAAAAATTACAGTTTTAGGAAAGTGAACGGTATATGATTGAAGGATACAAAGATGGAGCTCAGGTTATCCAGGAGCGTGATTTCCCGTCCATGCTAATAATGGCCCTGGACATATATATATATGAATAGCAAGCAGAAAGTGGCGTGAAACTAAAGATGGTAACTATATATTATATACAACACTAAGGAAATAAGGTGAAATGTTTGATTATGACTAAAGCATATGTAGATATATAGTCTGTTGTTTTATATTTCTGCAACCATTGAAGGTACTTAATGTGCTGCTGGTTCAGTCCTCCAAATTTGTGATAGTCACAAATTTGGAGGACTGAACTTACATTCGGAGAACTAAATATTAAGTCCAAAACAAAAAAATTTAGAAGAAAAACAAACTGATATGGAACAAAGTAAGTTCAGGATGTTGTTCATGTTCGAAACAAAGAATATCCAGTGCAGATCCTTTCCCAATACTTCACTATTTTTTTTTTTTTTTTTTACTGGATCAACATGGTCATTGCAAATCATTCAAGTTTTCATAAAACTTGAATGAAAACATACAAGTTTTCCTTCTAATAAGGCAACGATAAAGCAATATCATTGCCTTATTAGAAGTATGTAACTATCAAACAGCAATTATACTTCAAAACCATAAGTACTGCTTTACTTATTAATTTTAGACTGCCATGAAAAATCCTTAGTTTATAAAATTGCAAAATTTTTGTGATTCTGAAATCTTTATATAATTTAACACAGATTAATTGGTAATGCAAGTTTTAAAACAGATTAGCTATATTTCTTCTATCACGTTTACACATGAATATCAATGAACATACAATGTCAATTTCAGAATTACTGTTCTAACTGAAAGTAACTTGTACTAAAATAGAAATCTCACTAATTCAGACCTTCTATAATTCAAACTACCTGTTTTACGTATGTATTTATTTATGCAGAACAGAGATTTTTCCTAAGCGAGAATTTAATGATACAATTCTGAACTTTTTTTCAGAATAGTTTCACAACCACACTGTAAACTACACAAAACAAACCATTCAAAAGGAAAAAAATTCAAATTAAATGTAAACCCTGCACATTCTTCTGCTTAAATCTTATCAAGTGACAATGGCAAGTGCTTTTTCTTACCTCCCACTACTATTACAGCCCACATACAGTTTATGGTTCAGGGAGTCTTACTCAACTGTAATGATGACAGTATTTTTATTGATTCAGATGGGATCAAAAGATGTACAGCATCAAAATGTGCTGCACAGTGAGAAAAGAATATGAACCTGAGGATGTGAGGTTGCTAGAAGAATATGAAGATAAAGCAGGATATCATGTGGTGGAAGAAATAGCAACAGCATTTTAAAGGGGAAATGGCTGTTGATGAGGTGGGGAGTGAAAATGAAGGAAATAAAGAAGAAATGGTTAAATTACACAATTACTACTGAGACAGCTGGAAGCCATCTCAATAGCATTAGTAATAGTGCCAGCTATATGGTGTAAGGAAGCCAGATGCTTTTTCTGTACCAGCCAAAAAGTAAAATAAGTAGCCAATAATAAAATAATAAAAAAAAAACATCTATTCAACTCCCTCCTCACACAGCTATTGAACCAACTGACCATTGAATCTCCTAAAACCGTCAGCCTTATCACCCATAGAAATAACTTATTCCAGTCTAAACCTTCCCCTGTAGTTTGAATTTATGGCCTGTAGTTTGAATTTATTATAATTTATTATGGCCTCAAGATCTGGAATCATTTATAACAGTGAACACTTCATCCTGATATTTTGTTTTCTCCTCTCAAAGCCTTGTACACCTCAATCAAGTCTCCTCTAAGGTGCCTATTTACCAAACTAGGCAACTTAGAGGAGACAAAACAATACTCCTATTAAATTTGCAAATTGAATAACAAATACAATAATATTTTTGCTCACAAAGAAAAACGGAAAATGATGTTATGAAACAACAGGACCTTTACTCAACAAAAAATTTCCAATTTATTCAAGATAAACAAGATTGGGGAGTGATCAACTACACTGTGATTAAATTTATAACACTTGTTTACAGTGTGTCTGGGGTTTGAGTAAAAGTATGTGGCAGTTATTTATGCATGTTTACTAAACTGAAGTCCATTTGTTTCTATCATGTAAAGATTTTTTACAATTCATTAACAAAATATTAGCTATTACCTAGATATACAACAAAATATTACCTAGGTATTATACGCAAATGTGCACACAACTATAGTTTCTGAAATGGACTACAAGTTTTATACCCCTATATTTGTAATCAGTATCAAATATTTGCCTCAAATACAACAGATTGTGCATGTTTAACCTGTAACTGCACTGCAAAGTAGCTGACCCTCCACCCCACTCTTCCGGCCCATCTGTGATTCCCAGAATTTTATTTTCTGAGTGGAGTCTGGGAGACCCTGTGTGTAGTTATGGGTTAAATTTGTCTGAGCATGCACTCACTTGTTTGTACAGTCCACTCAACCACAGAGCCTATATAAGTGGCACATCCCTTATGTGGTCACAGTACTCCTGTAAAAACCGTCATGAGCTCTCATTGTGTGTTAGTTTTCTTTTATTTTGGCAACCAGAAAGTGTATAAACAGTCCCGACACATTTTGTTACATATGTGGTTGTTTCGTTCCTGTAAAGCAGAGGCAAAATATTACCGATTTTGTAAAAAAAATCGTATTATGCATACTTTGACATAAAACTAGGCGATCAGAATAAATCGTGGTCAGGATAAATGGAGCTCCTAAGTGCCTTAGGAGCTCCATATGTTCCTAGTGAATGGAGACTATTTATAGACTCTTCTAAGACTAGTTTAAAAGGTGTTCTCATATAATGGAGATAAGTACATATCTGTGCCAGTTGCTCATTCAGTCTACTTAAAAGAAACTTATGACAATCTAAAGTTGCCTCTGGAGAAAATTAAATATCAAGATCACGAATGGCAACTATGTGGAGACTTAAGTGTTACGTACGTTATTGGGGCAACAGGGTGGGTACACTAAAATGCCATGCTTTATTTGTGAATGGGATAGCAGAGCTAAAGCGCTGCATTGGACAAAGAAGCAATGGCCTCGGAGGCACAATCTTACACTGGGGTCAAAAAATATTGTGCATGAAAGCCAGATAAAATACTTTTACCTCCACTGCATATCAAGTTAGACATAATGAAGCAATTTGTCAAAGCACTGAATAAGAATGGCAACTGCTTTAAGTACCTTTGAAGTAAATTTCCCGGTTTATCTGACGCAAAACTTTAGGAGGGTATCTTCACTGGTCCCCAAATTAGAAAATTGGTTTAGACGGTCAGTTTAAAACTACTATGACTGACGTTGAAAGGGAAGCCTGGATTGCTTTTAAAAGTGTAATGGAAAACTTTATAGGAAATCATAAATCACAGGATTATGAGAAAATTTCAAAATATACATGAAAAGTTTTGCAATTTAGGTTGCAATATGAGCATCGAAATTCATTTTTTGCATACCCAACTTAATTTTTACCCCGAAAATCTTGCACAGATGAGCAAAAAACAAAGGGAGAGATTCCATCAGGACATAAAGGAAATGGAGCAGAGGTACCAGGGAAGGTGGAATACAAGCATGACAGCCACCTACTGCTGGTGTTTAAAAAGAGAGAAACCTGGCACTGTACATAAAAGAAAAATGATTAAACGTTCTTTTCAAACAACGAGACAAAGGTCTGATTAATGAAAGTTTCAGAATTTTGATTAATACTTGTTAGTATTTACATATTTTTTGATATACGAAAATGTAATCCTATCAATTTGTCATTACTAAATACAATAAAGTTATATACTTTCTTAAAAAACAATACTTTTTTATTTCTTAAATTGTGATGTATCTGGATGTGATAGAAAAAAATCTAAGTCATATTTGAAATCACAGCAACATATTTCGGCAGTAGGACCTAAAGAAATTCAAACCCCAGTGAACAAACTTAAATTTGTAAACTAGTGTAATTATTAAAGTTTAACACATTAAAATTCATTGTTTAAAAAATTGTATTATTCTTATATAGTTGGAGAAGGACATTATGTGCTGGTTTTCCATGGAATCTCTATTTCTATAATGACCATGTTTATACCACATGAATATTAAAATAGTTTATTCAGCTATTAACTAAATCCCTATACATTAAGGTAAAATTTTGGGAAGCTTGCTGGAACCCATTCTTAGACCACACATATGCCGGTTTTTAAGGACAGAAAGAAAATTTAGTAATTAGGTAACAGAATAAACCAAATAGTAATTTGGTTTATTTATTTTTTCTTTCTGTTCTTAAAAAACAGTCTGAGGATGGGTTACAGCACAGTTCCCGAAACATTACTTTAACGAAACATTATTTAACATAGCTACTAAACTATCTTAATATTCACATGGTATAAGAAGTCATTATATAAATCCATGTATTATTCTTGTTCTGTTTGATTGAATTCTTCGTATAAAAGTGTTTTGAATATAAACAATTTCATGAAATTTCCTTTTTCTTTTTGTCACATTTGTATCTTAATACCATATAAATTAACATATGTTTGCTGGGTTATGAATAAAGCTGCTTGTTTTTTATAAACTACAACTTAAAAATATTTATACATTATTATATTTTATAATTCAGACAACCTCTTCCCCCTATCAGTCTGAATTAATGAGTTTTACTATAACTTATATTCCTACTTACTATATATAATATTAACAACAAACCTTTTGTCTATCCTGTGGAGTAAATGTAAGTGTTGAAGCTACTGTTACAGGTTCAGTGCTGTCACCAGATTTGCCACTGAATACTGCAACATCAGTAGGGCAATAACATTTCCCTTTTAGTTTGTTCCTGTATTTATCAACCTAATGTACAAAGGAAACCACAACAGATATTAATGTTATGACCTACTACTTTACATGAAATAAACACTTTCAAGATGTCAAATTAAATATGGATTGATATTTTGTTCAGTATCATCCTTCAATACAAACATATAAACAAACAGAGAGAGAGAGAGAGAGAGAGAGAGAGAGAGAGAGAGAGAGAGAGAGAGAGAGAGAGAGAGAAATGGGTTGTGAATGGCTATTGTAACAGACTGAGAATACCTTATCTGACAATTTTCTTTGGCCTGGAAAGGGGGGGGGGAGGGCATATCCAACTATCACTTTCAGCACTGCAATATCTGATAACAACACACATTTTTAATGCAAAGCAATTGTATTTGAAAACTTACAAGAAAAGAAAAACTTTCCATTAGTAAATTGTGACATTAAAATTTAAATGAAAAGCCAAAATTATACATAATTTCATATTAGTAATATAACAGGGATTACAGAAATCCACTTGCCTGCATGATATGGGTGAGTAACTTTTGATTACTGATGAACAGATTAGCTTCGGCCACTAGAAATTTAAAAATTATAAACAATTTTGGGGCTCTTCTAACGTTTGATAGTAAGAGCAAACTATTTAGTATAGCAAAAGGAAAATGGCTGGCAATAAAGTTTTAATTATTTCATAAAAAGACAATTTCAGCCATTACCATACCAATACTGCCATAATATTATCATTAGCAGAGGCATATGATGCAAGAAAGCAAGCTTATATAGCATCAGCAAAAAAAAAAAAACCTTCCCATTTCACCCATCCATTCATTTCAAATGTTTGTCTAGTTCTGCCTTGAATTTATTTAAGCTGTCAACTTCCACAACGGCAGATGGAAGTTTGTTCCAGCAATCAACTATCTGCTGGCTAAAGGCAAATTTCTGCATATCTTTTCGACAACTATCTTTCCTCAATTTCAGTTTATACCCCCTCAGGTTTGTAATCTGAGCAAAAGGAATAATCCCGTCTGCATTGAGCCTGCTCAATCCATTCAAGGCCTTATACACGTCAATCAAATTGCCTCGCAGGTGCCTAGTCTCCAGATGCCTCAATTTGCAGAACATAAGGCTTTCTTCATAAGAGCACCCATTTGTTCACCTCACCAGTCTTGTTGCCCTTCTCTGTACATGTTCTAGCAACTCTACATCCTTCCTAAAATGAGGCTTCCAGACCTGTATGCAGTACTCAAGGTATGGCCTGACCATTGCCTTATACAAGGGAATAATCACTTCCTTATCCCTGCTTGCAAAATTGCAGTACATCATTGACAAAACCCCATGACCCACTCTGGCAGCCTGTATGCACTCCTCAGAAAACTTCATATCTGACTGCACAATTAACCCCAGGTCTCTTTCATTCTTCACTACCCTGAGAATGAACATAATTTTACCCAGCTGGTATGTTACTCTGGGGTTACTGCTACCCATATGCAGTACTTTGTATTTGTCAATGTTAAACTTCAGTTTCCACTGAAGTTTAACATTGACGAATGTTAAAACTTTGACATTAAGCGTGATATACCTTCATCAATATCACTGATAAATATACAAAACAACAACAATGGGCCCCAACAATGAATCCTGGGGGGACACCACTAATAACATTAGTCCACGAAAAGCTGTGTCCATTGATTACCAAGTCTCTGTCTTAGTAACTTACCCTTAATACCATACTGCTCCAATTTTTACATTAGTCTTCTATGTGCAACAGTATCAAAAGCTTTCCTGAAATCCAAGTATATGATATCAAAATTATTTTTTTGCATGCAGCTCTTTGTAACATCATAGTATCCAATCAAATTGGTCAGACAAGACTTCCCCTTAACAAACCCATGCTGTGTCTGAATTATTACTGCAGCCTTGTGTGGATGATCCTGCAATGCTTCTTTAACTGGTGACTCCATTATTTTCCCTGAAACAGACATCAAACTAACAGGTCTGTAATTACTTGTGTCACCCTTTGATCCTCTCCCCCCCCTTTGTGAACTGGAGATACATTTGCACATCTCTAGTCCATGGGGAATTCCCTTGAGTCCAAGGCTGTTCTCAAAAGCCAAGGGTTTGCTTATTTCCTTTGCCACCTCCTTTAATATAACTGGATAGATTCCATCCACCCCACGTGCCTTTCTTACGTTTAACTTCAACAACTTCTCCTCCACTTTGCTCTCAGTTATTACAAAATCATTTAACTCCCTGTTAGAAACATTTAAACATCTGGCCCTCTCCTCCTCCTCGAATAATTTCTCATGTGTGAATGTAGATGCAAAATACTCATTTAATTCAGCAGCAATCTAAGAATGATCAAATACAGTCAAACCATTGATATCAAGTGGACCAATCTCATTCATCACCTTCCTTTTATAGTTTATAGAAATAAAGAAATCTTTGCTGTTTTTCTTTATATCCTTTGCCAAAGATTTCTCATAATCTGCCTTTGCTTGCCAAACCTCCTTTGTGACTTGATTACAGACTAGCTTATATCTACCATAGGCTTCTGTGTCACCTGATAATTTATATGCATCCCATGCATTTTGATTATCTGCCACAAGTCTCATTAGTTCATCTGACATCCATCCACTTGGGACTAAACCTAGAACAGTATTTCTTAGTTGGTATAGAACGGTAGTTCTATGCCAACAGTATTTTTTCTTGGAAGCCTAAAGCATCCAAGGTTACTTCCTTGAATGCTTCCCATTTAGAATTTGCTGTTGGTAACATTATCAGTTGGTCCCACTGTATAGAATTTAAAAAATTTCTGAGACCACTATAGTCACCTTTACGAAAACAAAAACTCCTTCCTTTTACCCCTGATGGTAGTTACATTTTTAAGTAAATCCCACATCAGTGTGCACTGTGATCACTGCCACCTAGTGGTTCCTTTATCTGTAAATTCTTAATGCATGAATAATCACTGTTGATAATGAGATCAAGAGTGTTGCTCCCTCTGGTTGCCTCTCTAACATGCTGCTGTAGAAAACAATCATCCAATAAATCCACAAAAGACTTGCTAGAGTGTGAGTGACCAACCCACAGTCCTTGACAGATTGGTTTTCTATATACTACGATCACCAACCCACAGTCAATATCTGGGAAGATATTGACTGTGGGTTGGTCCCCCATTATGAGACACTCTGATTTACTGGCCCACTATTTCTCTGTATAATTGGTCATTGTACTCATCAGAGTCATTCCGCCTATAAAGATCTATGATTAAGCATTAAGAGCTATGATATGATATGATTTGTTTAATGCTTGTATCGTGTTAGGTAACATTCATACTATATTTGTTTGAATTCCACATTGATGTATTATCCAAATATTTAATTAACACAGGTGCTTGCAACTATTTGAGGGTTCAAGCTACAAACTTATACCTTATATCCATTCTTCATATTGGCCTCAAAATTGGCCTGAAAATTATTAATCCCTCGCTGGATCAATGTATGCATTTTATTAGGACTAGCATTATTAATATCAAAATGATACAAGGAAGTAAAGCACTCATTTCAATTGCCCATTCCTTCTAATAATCTGTCCAAATCTTCTTTAAGGTCATTCAAACAACTCATTAGCAACACTAGGAGAAAATTTATTTTATTTTTATCTATTCCAGTCAATTATTCTTTAGCTGAATGCAAATTTAAGCAATATAAGCAATGGCAATAAATTCACTATTGCAATCCAAATGGGAACTAGAATTATTCTCATGTAATTGAAATCTACCCAAAACATGGATGGAATATCTGCACCCAGACAAATCCATCCTGACTCTAGAGATCTTATCATTCCTGTTGGAAGTGTAATCACAGTGGAACCATGCTCGACTAAATAATGTTTGTGCTGTGCTACACAGATGTCCTGGTACATGATCTGACTTACAATTGGTGAACTGTCCTTGACAGATTGGTTTTCTATATACTACGATCACCAAATGGGAACCCACATGCAGAACTAAGACATCTAGAAATGGAAGAGCAGGATCTACCTCTTAACTCCATACTAAAAGAAATATAAGTGGACAAAGGATTTGGTATATCGGAGGGGTAAGTGCCCCTCACCCACGGAGAATGACCACTAACACATCATCTATATATCTTTGCCAGAGTCCAACTGGCACCAACGGATTCAAAAAACTGTCTTCCTTCAAGGCCTCCATAGTAATATTAACTATGGGAGCATCCATAGCTGTACCGTGAATCTGCGGGTACAAGGAATCATTACCGAACACAATCACACAGCTAGATAAATATTTAAGGCATCAACAGATATCATTTACAGATTGTTATTATTATTATTTGGTTTTTAGGAGCATTAACAACTAAGGCCATATTGCTCCAGGAATATGCAGTGGTCATTCCCTGACCTTTCTGCATCCTCCGTATTTGGTGGTGACAGGCTTGAACCCCGGTCTAATCAAGAAGCGTGTGCTACGCACTGCTGCTTCTTCCCACCTGGCTACGGAGGCGCCATCATTTACAGAGAGAGAGAGAGGTCCTGTCTTTCAATGTGGAAATCCCTGTCCAACAGTCCCCTAGCAAAAGCCATCTATTGCTGGCTGTATTGTAATAGTTGTAAACAGGGAAACCATGACCTCATCCTCCAGGATATTAAAATTCTTAATGATCTGCCAGAAATAAACATGACTATTAACAACATAGTCTGCTTTACGAATAAGTAATGAAAACAAATCAGAAATATGCTTGGAAAGCTGATATGTTGGGGTGTCACAACAAGCAACAATCAGATGCACAGGAATGCTTGATTTAAGCATTTTTACAAACCACAGAGTTGTGAAAATTTTTGGCACCCCATTGTACAAAACTTTCAGCAAACAAATTTACTAATTTTCTTATCAGCAAATTATGCATTAACTAATTCATATACTTTGGATTCTAATTTCTTAAAAACTTTAATTAAGAGTCCTCAATATGTTCATAAACCTGCTGATCCTGTAACAAAGACAAAGCCTTTTGTATATAGTCTGATATGTTCAACACCACAGTACACTGGCCTTTGTCTGCCAGTAAGGCACAATATCCTGATCCTAACACAAAGAACTAATGGCATTTTATTCAACACAATTCAAGTTGGGTACTACTAGGTGAATATGCTGTAACATAGTTGTCACCTTAAAACATTATCTCTGTAGTGACTTCTTCAGAAACATGGAGAAGTGGGAATGGAAGTTTCAAAAAATTGTGAATACAATTATTAACTATATTTAGCAGTCACATAGGCTGCATTCATGGTCAACTCAAACAGCATTCCAGACAACTTGGTTGTTGTTGTAGGGTTATATGTGCATCAGCAACTTAGGCCATATTGTGCCATATATATATATATATATATATATATATATACATATTGTCTGTAAATTGCTCATGTTCTGCAGTCAATTTGCTGTTTGCTGGATTAAAAACCTGAATTTCCAGGAGAAGAACCATGCTACCATCACATGAGACTGATTAACTCAGCCAAGTTGTGAAAAAGACCCATAAAAATTCCTCACAGCATTGACAGGATTCAAACTCACTTTTCCACCCAGTGTGGGGAGGACAGTGATTATACCAACTATGCTACCCATGAGGGCTGACCACTTGGCTACATCAGGCCTTATTTGAATCATATATGAAATGACTTAAAAAACATAACCTACAAAAAAGCATGGCATTTGTCACAATTGCAAAGCCTGTGTCTATATTGGGTCCACGAGGTTGTCACAGACATTCTCTCAGATATGCCAGACAAGCTGCACTTGCTACCTGGGAGTCTAAAATGCTGATGGAACTGATATTCGGGTGACACTCAAGTCAAGTGGACCCAATTTCGGCGAAGTCTGGATGGTCTGTGACAGCCAAATCCTCTGCTTCACCTTCACGATGTTGGGACTGTTAGTAATCCTAGGTATAACCTCCATGGACAAGTGCATGGTGCGCGACCACTTAGGTGTGAACCAACTTAAGCAGGGGTCGAGGTGCGGCACCCACACCACAGGGAGGAATGCCACCCCTCTATGTTACCAGGCAGTACTAGGTGGTAGATGACTCTCATCAACTGGTGCAATAGCACCACTTTGCTTATTGGAGGCTTGAAGTGGTGGAACCCATGTTTAGCCTCTAAAGCTAAGTTCCGGTCAACCCTTCCCTATCTCTTCCATCATGCAGTATGATTGATGACTTTTGAGGTTATGATGAACATCGTGGCAAGATCCAATATTCCTTACGTTTTGAGGGTACAGCTCTAAAACAGTGTTCGCAGGCCGGCCGCTAGTAAGTACACAGGAATGAACCTATTGGTAACTCTCTAGGAGGCTTCCAGATCAGCTAGTGTATATCTTGCTACCTCTACTCTGCCAGATAGTGACTGGAGGGAGTCCGAGTAGTGTGTATGCAGGAAGCATGTCGAGGCCACGTTATGTCAAGGATCTGGGTATATTCTTACCATGTGTACGCCATATCCAAAAATTTCATTACTTTATGCATCTGGTGCGGTGCCCCCAAAACATCTCTCAGCCATCTAGGTTCCATTCAGAAGAAGGCAGTTAGGTTAATTAATGACTCCTCTCTAACAGAGTCTCTCCACTCTGTCTCATAGACGTACTGTTTCTGCTGCATGCCTCTTTTACAGATACTTCCATGGGCACTGTTCTTCTGAATTGGCTTCTATAATTCCCGGTCTCTCTTTCAAAACAGTCCGAATACGTGCTGCCACCAGCCAACATCCATTTACTGTCCAACTTCAAACTCACAGAACTAACTTTTCATCTTCCTCGTTTATTCATTCAACTACCGTTTTCTGGATCAACCTTCCTTCATACATACTTCTTGAAAATTACAGTCTACAGAAGTTCAAATCCAATGTCAACAAATATCTTCTTTTGTCTTCTCAACCTCCAACCCAAGCACAGTACTAAAGGTTCTAATACCTCTCGTGTTTGGGGTTTACATAAAAAAAAAAAAATAATAAATAAAAATATATATATATTTTAACAGAAAATTGCAGATGCACTTTGCCGTTTCTATTAATCTATAACACTAAGTAAACTAAGTTTCCTACTAACTGCATCTGATATTGTTGAGATCCATCACTTTGATAAAGAGCCTCCACAATAGCAATAAAATTTTACAGAGCGGTGATTTATATTTAAAGTGCATAGTGAAATTTCAGGGCAGTTCATGAAGGGCTTCTACAGTATAAGGGTGATTGCACCAAGGTAGCAAATTTAGTTTCCTCACTGCTACCATCACATGCTATAAAACATTTGTTTACAGAGCTATAAAACATTTGTTTTATAGTTCTTGAAGCATGAGGACTTTGCTCTAAATCCTATGAGCTTTGCTTTTTCCATAACAAAATGCACAAGTAAATACAAATAGCTGTATTTAAATATGACCCTATATAGTTATGGGAGGATACCACTGAAGAAATAAAATGGAAGTTTTAAAAGATGTGGTAAAAGAGTTCAGTTTCATACCTTCTAAGTTTCCATTTCACATTATCTGAAATATTATTTCTATATTATCTAAAAGTTCAGTTGATATTATTATTAGCCATACGGCACAAGGAAGCCTGAGGCTTATGCTGCACCAGCCAAAAAAAAAATAAATAAATTCTGAGTTACCCTGAGAGAGAGAGAGAGAGAGAGAGAGAGAGAGAGAGAGAGAGAGAGAGAGAGAGAGAGAGAGAGAGAGAGAGTGTGTGCCAAGTCCATACTCACCAGATGTGAGTCGCTGGATTTAGACCCTAAATTTTGCACATATGCTTATGTAAATCTTTTGATGTCACCCACCTTGATCTGAGTACTGCACTGATGGGTGAGAGGGTTTAGACTGATGATTTACCAAACATCAACAGAAAAGCATAGTTTGGACTACGTCTAGAAATGAAAAACTTTGTAACCAAATGTTTTTAAATATATATATATACAGGCAACTCCCATATAACACTGTACTCCTACAACACTGTTTCACTCTAACATGATTGAATTTTGGCAACCTTGCATAACATGGCATTTCTCAGCTTTGTGCGGGAGAAAACTCTGCTATTATGTTGGATTAGTAAATTAATAAGAGGAGTTTACCTCAATATAGTGCGTAGAACACTTCCGTATGATACCCTCCAGAAATTAAAACGGAAAAATCGACAACTTACCGGTACATTAGAGTAAAATATAATAAAGGTTCTAATACCTCTCGTGTTTGGGGTTTACATAAAAAAAAAAAAAATAATAAATAAAAATATATATATATTTTAACAGAAAATTGCAGATGCACTTTGCCGTTTCTATTAATCTATAACACTAAGTAAACTAAGTTTCCTACTAACTGCATCTGATATTGTTGAGATCCATCACTTTGATAAAGAGCCTCCACAATAGCAATAAAATTTTACAGAGCGGTGATTTATATTTAAAGTGCATAGTGAAATTTCAGGGCAGTTCATGAAGGGCTTCTACAGTATAAGGGTGATTGCACCAAGGTAGCAAATTTAGTTTCCTCAATGCTACCATCACATGCTATAAAACATTTGTTTACAGAGCTATAAAACATTTGTTTTATAGTTCTTGAAGCATGAGGACTTTGCTCTAAATCCTATGAGCTTTGCTATTTCCATAACAAAATGCACAAGTAAATACAAATAGCTGTATTTAAATATGATCCTATATAGTTATGGGAGGATACCACTGAAGAAATAAAATGGAAGTTTTAAAAGATGTGGTAAAAGAGTTCAGTTTCATACCTTCTAAGTTTCCATTTCACATTATCTGAAATATTATTTCTATATTATCTAAAAGTTCAGTTGATATTATTATTAGCCATACGGCACAAGGAAGCCTGAGGCTTATGCTGCACCAGCCAAAAAAAAAAATAAATAAATTCTGAGTTACCCTGAGAGAGAGAGAGAGAGAGAGAGAGAGAGTGTGTGCCAAGTCCATACTCACCAGATGTGAGTCGCTGGATTTAGACCCTAAATTTTGCACATATGCTTATGTAAATCTTTTGATGTCACCCACCTTGATCTGAGTACTGCACTGATGGGTGAGAGGGTTTAGACTGATGATTTACCAAACATCAACAGAAAAGCATAGTTTGGACTACGTCTAGAAATGAAAAACTTTGTAACCAAATGTTTTTAAATATATATATATACAGGCAACTCCCATATAACACTGTACTCCTACAACACTGTTTCACTCTAACATGATTGAATTTTGGCAACCTTGCATAACATGGCATTTCTCAGCTTTGTGCGGGAGAAAACTCTGCTATTATGTTGGATTAGTAAATTAATAAGAGGAGTTTACCTCAATATAGTGCGTAGAACACTTCCGTATGATACCCTCCAGAAATTAAAACGGAAAAATCGACAACTTACCGGTACATTAGAGTAAAATATAAATAATTAAATAATCAATTTAACACAATTCAAATCAAATTAACGCAATTAAAAGCGTAATTGATGCGTAAACAATGCATAATTGATATTGAATTTGGACTTCGTAATGTTCCACAAAAAGATGTATTTATTCAACAAGTTAACCAAAGTAGTGAATAACATAAAAGAAACGCGACTTCCTAAATTGAATACACATGACAGTTCAGCTTTACGAGAACTTTGGGGAAATAAGGACATTATTATACAGAGGGCAGATAAAGAAGATACGGTGGTAATACTAGATAAACATGATTATATTAATAAGTTAGATTCAGTTGTGTCAGATACCTTCACTTATCGTGAAGTAGACCCGGCACTGTTTACCAATTTGGTCAATCAATACAATAAAACGTTAACCACGTATCGAAAAAACGACTACATTACTATGGTTCAGTTAAAGGAATTGAAGTCCAAAACATACAATATTCCTGCACTTTTCGGTCAGGTAAAATTACACAAGACTGGGTTTCCTATTCGACCTATTGTTTCCTACAGGAACTTGGCATTTTCATCCTTAGCCACACATGTATATAACATTATAAAACCCTTTAGACAGGTAATACAATTTGGGATTAAGAACTACGATACATTATTTAATAAGCTTAAAGACTGTAGACTCGGCGACAGTGACAATTTATTCTCACTAGATGTTACCTCATTATATACGAATGTAAACGTTGAATACACATTAGATATTATTTGGGATATGTTAAATAAAAACTCGACACCGATTAATTATAAGGAAATTTTTCACTTAATTAAACTGTTAGTTGAGGCTAACTACATCACCTTTCGAGACAAGGTGTACAAACAAATTTTTGGATTACCAATGGGTTTGAGCCTGAGTGGCTTAATGTCAGAGATCTATCTCTCAACGATTGAGCAGATACATTTGACACCTTTTCGAACCCGTATCACATACTATGGGAGGTATTTAGACGATGTTCTAGTTATTACCGATAGTAATACTATCCAAGACATTTTACATTCGTTTAATAATATTCATTCTAGACTCAAATTTACATTGGAAAGGGAGGATATGGATACAAAGTCATTAAACTTTCTAAATTTCACGCTTACCCGGGACTCGGATTAAATACAATTTAGCGTCTATCGAAAACCAACAAACACCGGTATGCTTCTACATTATAATAGCTATCACCCGTTCACCTACAAAAGATCGATTATCTTTAATCAATTTCTTAATGCCTATAAATATTCAACGACAGAATCTGCTTTGGACTCAGAAATACAAATATTAACTAGCAGATTCTTAAATAGGGGTTATTCCATTACCACAATAAACCGAATCAGGGTACAAGTTAAGGATAGGATACAAAATACTACACCAATCAACAATAGTAATATCAAAAAATACTTTATTTCTGTCCCATATGTTGAACAGTGGCACAAACAGCTTAACAGATTCTTTAAAGATACCGAATTTAAATTGTAGCTAGGCCTATACGAAAGTTACACACTATACTAAATAATCGCTCGGTTCTTTCAGCATTCGCAACACAAATTAATGATCTGGTATACAATATTTCTTACAGTGATTGCGACTCGTCTTATCAAGGTTCGACCCGATTTTCTCTTAATATTCGTGTAAATCAACATGAAGCCTCAGTTCGTGCTTCTCGTTCAGCAGCGTCAGAATTAGCCTTTCATGCCATTAACGAAAAACATACTTTTTTATTTAACGAGGCCAAAATACTTAACGTTCAATGTAATTATATGCGACTATAATTGCAGAAACCGTTGAAATTAAATTACACGAGAATTCTGTTAATGTTCGGCGGCCATATTTGATCTCCGATGCATGGACCTTTATGCGCATGCGCGAAGACAAATAATCCCTATTTAAGTATCAGGTTTAATCCGATTCGGTAATTTTCATTCCTGTGATCACGACATATGGTCGAAAAGCGTTGTCAGCTTCAGGAAGGAAAATTGTTTTGAATATTTTCGTTAGATTCTTTTAATTGCGTTAATTTGATTTTTAATTGTTTTAAATTGATTTGAATTGTGTTAAATTGATTATTTAATTATTTATATTTTACTCTAATGTACCGGTAAGTTGTCGATTTTTTAGTTTTTTCCGTTTTAATTTCTGGAGGGTATCATACAGAAGTGTTTTACGCACTATATTGAGGTAAACTCCTCTTATTAATTTACTAATATTATTAATGTAGAACATATTGAGTTGTACAGCTCTGATTCATACTATCTAATTATGTTGGATGTAATTTTTCAGCATTTCCATTCTTTTTTGTGAATTCCCACTTTTGGCTCGCTAGTCGTTATGCAAAAAAAAAATATTGAGAAATCCCAATGTTAGGATTTGTGCTATTGAACTTGTGGAAAAATCTAGATTTCAAAGTGTTATTACTACTGGATAACGTGCCAGGCCATCCAAAAGATTTAAGTTATCCAAACGTTGAAGTAATGTTCCTACCACCTAGTACAACTTCTTTAATTAGATCAAGGCATTATATCTACCTTTGAAACTCATTACATCAGAAAGTCGTTACACTGGATTTTGGAAAACATTGATTCTGAATTGAATTGTTGGAAAACTGAAGTGATGGAGGCATGTAAACATTTTCAATTGTGGACTGTATCAGAATCATAGTTTATCACTCAAAGAAGTAAAACCATCAACATCAAATGTGTGTTGGAAAAATGTATGGCCAGAGTCAGTTCATTCAGGAAATATAGTCAAGCCGACGGAAAACGGAATCTATGCGGTAATAGAACTTGCTAAGTCGGTAGGAGGAGAAGGTTTAAGGTTTTGATAATATGACTACTGAGGCCCTTGTGGGTAGTAGAGTTGGTAGAATCGCTGTCACCCACCCCCAGGTGGAAAAGACATATCCAATTGAATCCCGTCAGTGACAGGAGGAATTTTTATGGGTATTTTTTAAAATATGGCTGAGTTAGTTGGTCTCAGGTGAGGGTAGCATGGTTTTTTTCTCCTGGAAACTAGGGTTTTTCATCCAGAAGAATAGAAAATCGACCTCGGAACATGCCCAATTTGAACACACAGAGCAACATAGCCATAATCGCTGATTCTCCGTAAAAAAAAAAAAAAAAAAAATAATAATAAATAAATAAATGATTACTGAAGACGTTCAAGAATTACTGGTAGAAAAAGAGGATGGCGAAGCAGATTTGGTGGAAATGACATCGGGAGAAAATCAAATCAATTCAGAGGATGATAGCACACCAAATTTTACACTAAAAAGTATACGGAAAGGCATAAAGTTAGCCGAGAAATTAGAATCGCATATTCTGAATTCAGATTCTTCAACTGAAATGAGTCCAAAGTTCAAAAGGGAGCTTCAAAAATGCTTAGTTCCATATGATGAAATTACAAAGATCTATCAAGCAAAAGCAAACAAACCCAAATTAATGATTTTTTAAAAGAGAACAGAAGATACGGAAAATATAAAATGGTGTTTTTTTTTTTTTTTTTTCAGTTCTCTTAACGAAATGGTCTATTTTTGTTAGCTCTTAGAACATAACCCCCTTTTTGTACTGGTTCTTAGTCCCATATAAGATGGTTTCGCACTACACGAGCTTTTATAGGAACCTAACTAACGTGTTAAATGAGGGTTACCTGTGTGTGTGTGTGTGTGTGTGTGTGTGTGTGTGTGTGTGTGTGTGTGTGTGTGTGTGTGTGTGTGTGTGTGTGTGTGTGTGTGTTGGTGTGTGTGTGTGTGTGTGTGTGTTTTTTTGATCTGACTGTCCATCATTAGAATGAAATCAATTATTGCTCTATACTGTACAAAGATTATCTCTTGTTTCCATGTTTCGATGGTGATACATTTAGTTCTTTGTGTTTTTAATTTAATTTCTCTTGTAGTAGTTATTTCTTATGCTAAAGACATCAAAAATAATTAAAAATCTTGTAGGAGGATTCAATAGAAACATTAATATTCTATATGTAAAATTGCTTTTTAATTTTATTAAGAAAGCCAATTTTTACAATGCAGTTTAAGTGGTGAAGGAAATTGTAAATTTTTTTAATTAACAAAAATTAACAACAAAACAAACCCAATTACAATGAATACTGATTTCATGAAAATTTTACTATAATGAAATTATTTTCAGATCCCTGCCAACTTCCCTTTTTAATAATGCTTTGTAAATCTCATTTGAGCAAAAAATTTCAGTATAACTAATTACTTTAAAAGTCCACCTATGCCTGAAATGTATGTTCACACATGTGAAAATTATGAGTAACATTACTGAATGATCCTCATATTAAAATCAACTATGAAATCCAATTTGATATAGCATAATGCCACCTTTGCATCTCCCACATCAATAACAGATTAGTGAGATGACAAATTTGCTTACTTAAATATGTTTACTAGTTATGTTTCCTTTCTCCCCCTGTGGAAAAGGGGAGAAAAAAGATTGACTTGTTTGTCATAAAATAAGTCCAAATCCACAAATTTTTGACTGCACTAAAGTTAAATTGTATTAACGAGCAAAAAAAGTTAAATATTAAAAAGAAAAATTGATCATTGATGCATGTAAAGTAACGATTAATTACATTTACTATGTTGTATTTCTGACAGTGTGAGTTATTAAAATTTTATGATATGGTATTTCATGTAAACACAATCTCCTTTCAAAACAATGATCTTTGAACAAATATTTTTACTTTCATAGCACATATTTGGGGAATTTAATTTTTTTTAAAGTCCTTATTTAAGTAAATAAAATATAATTATTACTTCTATATATTAGAAAAGTGTTACAAAATTTATTTGACCAAATGACTATTTTGAAATCATTTTCAGTGATATTCATTAGAACAACATTTCAGTACAACAAAATAATTCTAACAAATCCAGAGAAGTTTGTTATAATGAGATTTTATTGTATTTAGAAAATATGACAAAATTAGTATTAGTAGAAAGGTAGAAAGTGATAACTAGTACAGTTATATAATTTTTAATAATTAAATAAGATTTGCAACTGTCAAGTTTTTATACCTGATAAAAAAAAAAACCAATAATAAATGCATAAAATAAGAATTAATTAATGGGGAAAAAATGGTACATAATGCACAAACAGCAAGGATATTCATGCATTACCTGATAATAGTATGAGCTGTTATTAAATTATACAGAAAGTCTACTTAAATTTAATGCAGTGTTTAAAATTCATAACTTTAGTGCCTGCTATAACAGATCTGAAAAACATACCTGTAACCTGTGAATTCTAACAATACATCCAGGAGAGATATCTGGAAATGTATCCCCTACTTTTCCTAACACAAGACACTTGAAATCTGGCAGTGTTGGGTCACAAAGGTCCAATTCCATGTAATGAGAATCTGAATCTGTTAAGATTTAATAGTTAAGTTTTTAAAATTTATTTATTAATAATACAGATATAATTTAAAAAGCACAACATGGAATATGGGTTATCTTAAAAAGAATTAAATTTAAAAAATTAATTGTGTAATTAATTATTACACAATTAAGTATGAACACTGATGCCACAACTGGATCCTAAAAGTTGAATCATATGGAACAGTACACTTTTTCTATAGGAACAATGTTATAAATTTGTTTCGCATTTGTGATATATTGGCGAGATACTACATTTTCAATAAAAAAAAAATAAAAAAAAAAACTAATATTGTAGTTAGGCGAGATACTACATTTTCAATAAAAAAATTAAAAAAAAAAAAAAAAAAAACTCTAATATCGTAGTTAGGCAGATATTTATAAACTTATTCAACTGAATACAATATTGCATACATTTAACCCATGTAACAAATCATTTCATTCTTTCTAAATATCTATACATATCCAATTACACTTTGGTTATCATGGGATTTTTTCAATGGTCACTTGATTTCTGCTATTCCAATCAGAGATAGTCTTAACTGAAAAATTCTTCAGAATGATCAGCCAGTAACTACCAAATCACCATTTTCCACTTCTAAGTTATTCCACCTTAATCCACCTTTGACCTTTTTGGTAATTTTTAACATTTCTGTTGTCATTTGGTGTAAGACAGTCTATTTTAAGCCTTGAAAATTAGAGACAAAAGCAAGGAACAATTTCCTCAAAACAAACCCATATTTATCATTCAAATTTGATCGTTTCACCTTATTAGCATTAGCATTTAGCATTAGCATTAGTAGAGGCATTTGATGCAAGAAAGCAAGCTTATGCAGCATCAGCCAAAAAAAAAAAATAATAAAGTAAAATAAATAAATGAAAAATAACCACTTCCACTTCATCCCTCCGTTCGTTCGAAATACCTGTCCAGCTGAGCCTTAAACCTATTTAGGCTATCAACTTCCATGACAAGGGATGGAAGTCTGTTCCACCTACCAACCACCCGCTGGCTAAAGGCAAATTTCCGCACATCTATCCTAATCTGTCTTTCCTCAATTTGAATTTATGCCCTCTCAGGTGATTATTCTGAGCAAGAGGAAGAATCCCATCAGCATTGAGCATGATCAAACCATTCAAGGCTTTGAACACCTCTATCAGATCACCTCGCTGGTGCCTAGTCTCCAGACACTGTAATTCGCAAAACTTAAGCCTTTCTTCATAAGAGCACCCCTTTGTTCCATTCACTAATCTTGTTGCCCTTCTCTGTACTCGTTCCAGCAGCTCTACATCCTTCTTGAAATGAGGCCTCCAGGCCTGTATACAGTACTCTGGGTGTGGCCTGACCATTGCCTTATACAAGGGAATAATCACCTCCTTATCCCTGCTAGAAAAATTTCTATATATCATTGACAATACATCATGAGCTACCCTTGCAGCCCGTCTGCACTGCTCAGAGAACTTCATATCTGCCTGCACAACCACCCCCAGGTCCCTTTCATTCTCTAACACTGTCAGTGTAGTACCACAGAGTTGATACGTTGCTCTGGGGTTGCTGTTTCCCATATGTAGTACTTTACATTTGTCAATGTTAAACTTCATTTGCCACCACTCAGCCCATCTGCTCAACCTTTCCAGATCCTGTTGCAGTAGCATACTATCATTACTGTCATTAACAACCTTGCCAACCTTCATACTGTCTGAAAACTTAGACATTAACCCTGATATACCTTCATCAATATCATTAATAAATACTGAAAACAGCAATGGGCCCAACACCAAACCCCGGGGGACTTCACTAATAACATTAGTCCATAAAGAGCAGTGTCCATTGATTACCACTCTCTGTCTTCTCCCCCTCAACTACCCCCTTTATCCATAGCAGCAATTTGCCTCCAATGCCACACTGCTCCAATTTGTGCAGCAGTCTTCCATGTGCAACAGTATCAAAAGCCTTTCTAAGATCCAAGTATATAATATCAAAGTTATTCCCTGCATCCAGTTCTTTTGTGACTGCATCATAGCATCCAATCAAACTGGTCAGGCAAGACTTCCCCTTAACAAAACCATGCTGTGTCCGAGCTATAACTGAAGTCTTGTCTAGATGATCCTGCAGTGCTTCTTTAACCAGTGCCTCCATTAATTTTCCGGGAACAGAAGTTAAACTCACAGGTCTATAATTACTTGTGTCAGCCTTTGATCCTCCCTTGTGAATTGGGGTCACATTTGCACATCTCCAGTCCATGGGTACTTCCCCTGAGTCCAAGGAAGCTCTCATAATTATGGCTAAGGGTTTGCTTACTTCCTTTGCTGCCTCCTTTAATATAACTGGATAGATCCCATCCACCCCAGGTGCCTTTCTTGTGTTTATCTTCAACAATTTCTCCTCCACTTTACTCTCAGTTATTACAAGATTCTCTAGCTTACTGCTAGAGTTGAATACACCTCTGGCATTCCCCTCGCTGAATAACTCTTCATGTGTGAATGTCGATGCAAAATATTCATTTAGTTTGTTAGCTACCTGAGCAGGGTCATCAACAGTTGACACATCGATATCAAGTGGACCAATCTGATTCATCCCCTTCCTTCTAGAGTTTACACAAGTAAAGAACTCTTTGCTGTTTTTCTTCGCATCCCTTGCCAAGGATCTCTCGTAATCTGCCTTCGCCTGCCTAACCTCCTTTGTAACTTGGTTACAGATCAACTTGTATCTATCATAGGCTTCTGTGTCACGTGTTAATTTGTACATATCCCATGCATTTTTCTTCTCTGCCATATGCCTCATTAGTTCATCTGACATCCATTTAGGCCTAAACCTTGAACAATATTTCTTAGTTGGTATGTAAAGCCTAGTAGCTTGCAAGATAAGTTCTTTGAATGCTTCCCATTTTGAATTTGCTGTTGGTAACATCATCAGTTGATCCCACTGTATAGAATTTAAATACTGTCTCAGTCCATGCCAAGTACTGTCTATGCCAAGATTTTCCAAAGTTTTCCACTACAGGGTAAATAATGTAGTTCTTCGAAAATAAAGAGCTGGCTCATCTTCAGAATCATTTGACCTGATGAAATGGGAAAATGTTCATTTAAAGCAGCAGGCCTTAAAGAAAATAATTACTCCCCAATTCTTCAACTGCAACAATGATAGATTGGAAGCAGTTGTTGTTGTTTTTGGTTTTTAGGAGCATTAGCAACTAAGGCCAAATTGCTCCGGGAATATGCGGTGGTCATTCCCTGCCCTTTCCGCGTCCTCTGTATTTGGTGGTGACAGGCTTGAACCGCAGTCTAATCAAGAAGCGTATGCTACACACTGCTGCTCCTTCCCACCTGGCTACGGAGGCACCCTTGGAAGCAGTTAAATCACTTTGATGTTTGTGAGAATGCCATGGCCAATGGACTATAGCTAATGGTCAGCATGCAAGTAAAGAGTTAAGCACTTCATGTGACTGAATCTATGTGATACCACAAAACACAATAGTGATCCTATATCCTCTCACTTGTAAACTCCTCTGACTCTGTGGCCATCCCAGAGTATAAAAAGAAAATTTATTTTAAGTCTTTATGTAAACTGGGTATCCAATTGCAACACTAAGAATTCCCTCTTAAACAGAGATGTGGCCCATAAAACCAAAAATTGTTTTCACTCTTCCAATCCTCTCCAACTTCATTTTGAAACCAAGTAATTTTTATTAGAAGTATAACTAAATAATGCAAATAAGCCCTTTTTCTGTAATTGTCAAAGAACCCTTGCCCAAAATCACTCTTACTTTTCCCATCACCAAAAAAAAAGTTTCTATTCAATGCCACCTTGAACTTCACCAAATCCTACATCCCAGGCAATATTGGATATAACTTAATCAAGTATTCTTAATATTGCTGTCAAAAATATTGCTTCATGAGACCTAGCCTTCTATTACAATTTAACATTTGTGTCCCTTAGTTCTTATTCCAAATGAAAGTGCATCTTCATTATTCATTTTACTCACCCACACCTCAATATCAGGCCCACCCCAAGCTCTGGGAGTCTACACCTTCTAGAATATTTTTTGTAGGGGGCAATGATTAGTGTTCTTCACCAATCTTGTTTTCCTTCTTTGAATCCTCTGTAGAAGTTGTTTTTTTCTCTTTTAAGTGTAGCCTCTGTATCAGAATACAATATTTGAAATGTAGTCTCACCATCATCTTATATAGAGGAATAATTTGTTTTTCAAGGTCCTGAAGTTGGCATAAATGGCCACATCAAAACAGGCCTCAATAAGGAAATCATGACAATCATTTACAAAGGACCCTTCATCCCAATGGTGAACTACACTGCAGTGACTTGGTTCAAATGTCATATTCTAACTAGATCAGACATTTATTCTCTACTCAAAAGAACAGTGGTACTGAAAATCACCAAAATCCACATATCAACTATCTTGAAAGATGCATAGAGTTTTAAGTGGTAATCCACTTAAAACAACTTAAACCACGTTAAAAACCACTTAAAATACCGATGTCCCAAATCAGAAGCTGGCATGAGTGCTGCCTTCAAAGCATATGAAAACAGTCTCTGAAACTTAGAATAAAGAAAATTGAACAGTAGATGCTCAAACTTTCAGGCAGAGCTAACAGCCATCAAGAAAGCACTGATCATCAATTCAGTCAGAAGGACCTGCACAGTTTAAACTGTGCTGGATAACCGGAACAAAACAACGCAAAAAATGTGAGTTACTTGCACATTCTACAATGACCTTTCCCTTCAAATGGATTAAGGCTATAATGAAATCCTTGGCAATGAATAGCTGATACAGTTGCTGTAGATTGTCTTCGAGAGCCTGGAAGTTTCTTGCACCTTATCCAGATCTCATCAACCAGGTATCACATGACAAGCCCATTAAAGAATAGCAGCAATGTTAGAATAAGAACATGAGAGGCTGACCATCAGCCAATGGATCTCAAACTACAATGCCACCACTTTCTACCTAATTATGGAATTTTAATGAATAACTGTGCAGGTTCAAGAAGAAAATCTTGAATTATAAACATTGGGAGAGTGTTAAATCTGCAGAACATTTATTTTGCAATTCAACATATTCAATATTGCTTTAATGCTGCTTAAAGAAAACATGTCTCTGCATCTCTGCATTCTTGGCTTAAACTTGTTTAAATTAAATGTTTCAGCCAACAATTAGTATTAGTAGAGACATGTGATGCAAGAAAGAAAACTTAAATAGCATCAGCAAAAAAACACACTCCCATTTCATCCCTACATTCACTCCAAATGTTTGTCTAGTTCTGCATTGAACTCACTTAAGTTGTTGACCTCCACTACAGCAGATGGAAGTTTGTTCCAATGATCAACTACCCACTGGCTAAAGGCAAATTTCTGCACATCTATTCTACAGTTGTCTTTCCTCAAATTGAATTTATGTCCCCTCAGGTGAGTAAGCTGAGCAAGAGGAAGAATCCCATTAGCATTGAGTTTGCTCAAAACATTCAAGGCTTTATACATCTCAATTATATCACCTCACAGGTGCCTAGGCGCCAGAAGCTGCAATTTGCAGAACTTAAGCTTTTCTTGGTAACACCAACCCTTTGTTCCACTCACCAATCTTGTTGCCCTTCTCTGTACTCGTTCCAGCAGCTCTACATCTTTCTTAAAATGAGGCCTCCAGACCTGTAAACAGTACTCAAGGTGTTGCCTGACCACTGCCTCATACAAGGGGATAATCATCCCCTTATCCCTGCTAGCAAAATTCCTGTATATCATTGACAAGACACCATGAGCTACTCTTGCAGCCTGTCTTCACTGCTCAGAAAAATTCATATCTGACAGCACAATTATTCCAAGGTCCTTTTCATTTTCCACTACCCTGAGTGTAGTACCACTCAGTTGATGCGTTATTCTGGGGTTACTGCTACCCATATGCAGTATTTACATTTGTCAATGTTAAACTTCAGTTGTCACCTCTCAGCCCATTTGCTCAACTTTTCCAGATACTGTTGCAGTAGCATACTATCATTACTGTCATTAACAACCTTGCCAACCTTCGTACTGTCTGAAAACTTGGACATTAACCCTGATATACCTTCATCAATATCATTAATAAATACTGAAAACAGCAATGGGCCCAACAACGAATCCCGGGGGACTTCACTAATAACATTAGTCCATAAAGAGCAGTGTCCATTGATAACCACTCTGTCTTCTCCTACTCAACCATCCTTTTATCCATTGTAGCAACTTCCCCTTAATGTTGAGACCCCTTGGTCTCAACATTGAACACTCAAGACTTCTGTCTTCGAACACCATATCTCTGGCAGCAAGGAAACCATTATGTGGATTGACATAAAATTAAATTTTGAAGGTCTAAACCACTTAATAAATATGGGCCGATTATTTTCTTCGGTCCTGTAGCTTGACATTAGAGTTAAATTTAGGGGTCTAAAAAGACCTTCAAAATTTAATTTTATGTCAATCCACGTAATGGTTTCCTTGATGCCAGAGATATGGTGTTTGAAGACAGAAGTCTTGAGTGCTCAATGTTGAGACCGAGGGGTCTGAACACTACGGTTCTGACAATGGGGAAGATGTCCCACATGTTTTGTAAAATTTATATTGCCTTCCCAAAGAATTATTAGTGCGTTGGACTAGGAGAGTTGGTTGGAAAAGAAGCTTCCTATATCTAAAATAAGGGTATCCCCGTTGTTTCATAATATAATAGAATATAGGAATTATCGAGCACTTAATAGCTCTCTATTATCAAATTATGATTTTGAAGAAAATACATGAGAATGCTACCTCCTTTATTAGCCTAAACAAAGACAGTAGTAAATTTAAAATTGAGAAAGGAATTCGACAAGGAGACATTATCTCGGAAGTTGTTTACTGCTGCCCTTGAGGAAGCTTTCAGAAGATTAGACTGGTCGCACCAGAGAATTAGAGGAAAATCTTAATCAGTTATGCAGAGTTAGTAAGGATTTTGGACTAAAGATGAATATGGCTAAAACAAAAGTAATGATGAACAAGTATGCCACAGAAAGGGAAATAATGATTGAAGGAGCAGTAATTGAAAAGGTGGAGTCATATACTTATCTTGGACAAGTCATCAGCTGTAATAATGATAAATGGCTGGAAGTCAGGAGAAGAATAAATTTTGGATGGATAGCATTCAGGAAATATAGTCACATACTGAGGAGCAATATCCCAATTTGTCTGAAACATAAAATAATGAAACAATGTATACTCCCCACCATGACTTATGGAAGTAAAACTTGGGCACACGCCAAAAGAATGGAAGAGAAGCTGAGAACTACACAGCGAAGAATGGAGCGAATTATATTGGGAAGCAGACTGTTAGATAAGAAGAGAAACACATGGATTAGGCAGCAAACTCAAGTAAAGGACATTCTTATCAAAACTAAAGATCTAAAATGGTCTTGGGCAGGACACACAGCTCGAAGACATGATAACAGATGGACTAAGAAAATAACAGAATGGTACCCAAGAAGAGCTAGAAGAAAATCTGGAAGACAACGGAAATGGATAGATGAAATTCACAAGTTTGTGGGTAGTAAATGGATGGCCATTGCACAAAAGAGAAGTAACTGGAAAGTTGCTGGAGAGGCCTTCATCCTGCAGTGGATTGAAAATGGCTGATGATGATGACCATACGAAAATCCTACAGGATCAGGAGAACTTCACGGACACCAACCAGAAAATATAGCTGTACTGGTGCCAGGAATACAAATGGTGGATGCACAAAGACTGGAGGCAGGTCACATGGTAATGAATCCTTTTTATGCTTTCCAGCATCTATAGCAGAGTTGGAGGAAGCTGTTGGAGCTTCCATATCCTATACAAGCTGTTGGAGGAAGTGTAATGGTGTGTGGCATGTTTTTATGGCATAGCTTTGGTCCACTTATCACACTGGAGGGCACTGTGAATGCCAGAGCATATATAAACATCACTGAAAATTTAACACACAGTAACACTGCATGATTACCCTTATGGACACAAGTACTTTTATGATGATAATACAACCATTCACTGCTCGAAATCTGCAGGGGGAAAAAAGGATTTAGTGAACAAGGAAGACTTCAAGCATCTTCTCCAATTAGCCCAATCTTTTGATTTTGCTTCCATTGAGCATCTATGGGATGAACTGGAAAGGCACATCCATTAACACAGTTTCATGTGAATGGCCCAATATTCCTTTTGTCAGTGATGGCAAATAATTCTACAAAGAATGTACTATGGGAGTAGGAGACCTTCAGTGAAGACACCAATCTCAGACACCAGCCAGAAACTACATCTGTTTTAGTGACAGGAATACAAAAGATGGATGCAGGATTCCTTGAAAGCAAAGCAAAGCAAAGCAAAGCAAAGCAAATCATGTAATGTGATAAGGCCTGGTATGTGCTTCTCAGCACACAAGGCACTGAAACCATCCAGTCGTGTTCTGACAGTACAGGCTGCTGCAGGAGGTGTAATGGTGTGGGTTTTTTTTTTTTTTTAACACACACTTTCACCTGTAAGAAATAATCCTACTGGAGGGCATCATGAATACCAGAGCATATCTATGCATCAGTGTAGATCAGGTACATCTGGGCTATCCAGATGATAATAAAACCAACCACAGTTTCAAATATGTGAGAGAATGGTTTGAGGAACATGAAGACTTCAAGCATCTGTGGGATGAATTGGAAAGGTATCAACACATCCCTGTCCTCCAATAATTGAGGATAATTTTTTTTATGTGGACAATCGGTATTCCTTGTGTCCCGTTTTTAACACCTTGTTGACTCCATGCCATGTCTTGTCACAGCAGTGATTTGGGCAAATGGCAGTCTAACATTTGTTTACCATGTCAGTTCATGGACCCAATTAAGAAGCCAGTAGTGCACACTATGGCCTGTTCATGTAATTTTTTTTTTTTTTTTTTTTTTTTTCAGTGCAACTGCTGGATAGTGTGGTTTGTTTGTTTGTTTTTTTTTTTTTTTCCCAGTTGAAATGAGGTATAGGAAAAAAAAAAAGAATCTATAGCAATTAGTCTTGGATACTGGATACATCTGTAATTCCACATGCTTCAATTTAAACAAATTTTACCAAGCAAACTGGTCAATAAATAAATTTACTTTGAGTTAACAAAAATTGAAATAAGCTAAACTTTTTTTTTCTTTTTCTCCCTTGTTAGTTGTTGGCACATAAGCTTCTATGGCCATAATGCACCTCCCAAAGTTTCTGCATTTTACTGTGATCCAAGACAGGGGTGGGAATTGAACCCACGACCTTTGGGTTGCCAGGCAAGCACTTTACCTACCTGGCTAGCCCGGTCGGCAATAAGCTAAACATATATACACACACACACACACACACACACACACATTTTTTTATGATTTGACCACAAAATCAGCATATCTACAAAAAGAATATTGTGGCAGATGCATCTTTATTTTGTTAAAGTACTGTTCAAGGCTTGTGTATTAAGACTCATCAAGGCTCCTGCTAATACAAACTAGATGTGGCTTTGAGGTGATGTTTCTCAACCATAAAACTTGTATTACATTAGGCACACTAAATTTTATTACATCATAGTAAATTATTTAATAAAGTTATTACCCCACCCCCATCCTTGTTAAGTAAGGCTCTTTTAGTACAAATAGATTGTTTTAAATTTCTTTATATATTTTTTTTTTCTCTATATATATGTCTCGGGATTTTATATTGAGGAACATTCAGGAGTGGCACTGCTGTATCTGCAAATTCAGGAAGATGTCTTAAAACAAGCCCCTAAAAGAAAGCAAATAGTTTATACCACAAGGTCACCACATTTCACTTTGAAACATTTGTACCCACTCATAATTTACTTGTAGAAACATACTTCTTTAGTAAAGGTAATAAATACTGTCTCTTTGTAAGAAATGCTACATAACACCCATAGTTCTCTACTTAAAGAAATGGAATACTCCCTTCCCGATGATATCAAGCAACTGACTTCAAAGGTTTAAAAAGTATAATAATAAGTGATTAATAAACAAAATTTTAAGAAGGCAACTAAAATGTAAGTACAGAGTTTAGCAGCACTGATTCAATATGACTGGATAAGCTCAGCTGTAATGTTTTCAGTATTCCCCTGCACCACAGAAGTGATTGAAGATGAAATTTATCTATGTCAGAGGAAATAAATATTGGAGCACATTCTTTGCAGTTTCATACTCCAACTGCAACACATTACTGATAAATATGGAGGACACAGTGCACAAGTTGTAGCATGAGCTTCCCAACACTGCTAAATAGTATTAATTTGTTTTTAAACAATATTTTATTTCTTCAAGATGAATAAAACGGTATGACGAATAAAAAATTACCCCTGTATATATACAGTGATCTTGACAATGTCGTTTATCAGGATCAGATGAAATGTAAATTATGGTTGGACATAGGGAACATTTGCACAAAAAATCAATCATTGTGAAATGAAGTGGAAGAGAGGTAATAAAAACTGATACACAAGGCCACCAACTTTGTTTGTGTTATTATAATGTCTAACCTGTGTACTTAATCACTCATATAATCCCACCCCCCTTTTTTTGAGACCAGCTCCACGTGTTATGAGGTCCAATTGAAAGTATTGTTTCTTATGGCCATGAGATATGTACTGTCTCTCTCTTTATGCTGCTTGTTTACATTTATGTAATTTATTTCTCCAGTTGATAGGAATTTATGAAGTTGAATGTACAGCTGCTTACCTTTTGACTTTCAAAAAGCTGTAGTAAGGTAAAACAGGATATTTTTCTAAAGTAAACACTGCACTAGAAATTAATTATGTTATTATACATTTTATATTAAAATATAGCCATAGGATTGTCTACCACTGTGTGAGTGTGTTTCTTTCCCGTTCAGATTTCAATTTCAATTTGATTTCAAAAACTTTTTTTCCATTGGTCCTTTTATTTGGAGAAGAGATTGGTTCTCCAAATAACATTATAATGAAGTTAAATAAAATAACTTAATGCTTCCAAAAACTCAGTTGGCAACTTATATATAAATCCTTTTTGGAGCCAGCAGACTTTCAACTGCCATAAGGAAAGAAACACACTGTGGTCTTAGAAATTCATGATAGAAAGTCAGCTGCCAAACTAAGTCCACAATTTACCAAAACTTATTCATAAAGTCATACAGCTTCTGCAGTGAGTGTATTGAGCATTTGAATTTGTAAAACTTCATTGGATTGTATCGGCACACCAAGCCACCTTGATGGCACAATATAAGTAGAACTAATGCTTTTCATTTATTTTTTAACCATATGTATAAAACTTATGGTAAAGTTTTCCACAGATTATTAATCTGTTTGCCATCCAATAACCCGTTTTTGATATTCACATTGTACTGACTCTCTACTTGTCTCTCACTGGTCTTATAAGTGTTGCTGACAAGGATTAATTGTGCTTTTAATTTATTGACAGGGAAGAGCAGTGTTTTGGGTCATTTATAAACTATCAGTGAATGCAAGTTAGAGGAGTTGCAATCCTAGACATTTTATTGAAAATAAATCTTTAATGATATTATTTTTAATCAGCTAAGGTCTTTTCTTAATCTTTATTACTTCTAAAAAAAATATCCAATTCATCTGCCCATCCCCTCTAATAATTTGTCTCTTAAATTCATTCAAACTACCCACTTTCACACCATCAGTTGGTAGTTTGCTCCAACAATCACTTATTCTCTAGGTGAAAGCAAAAGAGTTTTGCACATCTATCCTGCCATCTTTTTTCAATTTAAAGAAATTCAAAACTTATGTTGGAAATTAAAATCCTGCAGAATAAATGTACTTGTTAACGAAAATAACAGTTTATTTTTTCTGCAAAAGGAAAAGGAGAACTCTTATGTTATGACAGTGAGACACAGAAGGTGACAAACTGACTCAAAAAAGATGGATTTTCCACTATAAACCCAGAGAGCCAACAGCTATGTGCATGACGTAACAGAAGTAGTAATTATGACTACTTTAAAATCAGGTCTCAGAGCACAAACCAACAAAACAGCAAATAAAATGTTTTGTTCAATGAACAGATGTGATAAATATTAGCATTAGTAGAGGCATATGATGCAAGAAAGCAAGCTTATACAGCATCAGCCAAAAAAAAAAAACATAAATAAATAAAACCTTCCCATTTCACCCATCCATTTTCTCCAAAAGACTGTCCTAGGGTTACTGCTACCCATAAGCAGTACTTTGCATTTGTCAATGTTAAACTTCGGTCGCCACTTCTCAGCCCATCTGCCTAACTTTTCCAGATCCTGTTGTAGTAGAATATTGTCATTACTATCATTAACAACCCTGCCAACCTTTGTATCATCTACAAACCTGGACATTAAAGCCTAATATACCTTCCTCAATATCAATGATGAATACACAAAACAACAATGGGCCCAGCATCGAACCCTGGGAACTCCACTAATAACATTAGTCCACGAAGAGCAGGGTCCATTAATAACCATCCTTTTATCCATTGTAGCAACTTCCCCTTAATGCCATACCGATCCAATTTGTACAACAGTCTTCCATGCACAACAGTATCAAAAGCTTTGCTGAAATCCAAGTATATGATATCAAAATTATTTTTTGCATCCAGTTTCTTTGTTACCACATCATAGTATCCAATCAAATTGGTCAGACAAGACTTCCCCCTAACAAATCGATGTTGTGTCTGATTTATTACTGCAGTCTTATCTAGATGATCCTGCAGTGCTTCTTTAACCAGCGACTCCATTAATTTCTCTCGAATAGAAGGCAAACTAACAGGTCTGTAATTACTCATGTCACCCTTTGATACCCCTTTGTGAATTGGAGATACATTTGCACATCTCCAGTCCATGGGGACTTCCCCTGAGTCCAAGGATGTTCTCATAATTATGGCTAAGGGTTTGCTTACTTCCTTTGCAGCCTCATTTAATATAATTGGATAGATCCCATCCACCCCAGGTGCCTTTCTTATGTTTAACTTCAATAATTTCTTCTCCACTTTGCTCTCAGTTATTACAAAATTATTTAACTCCCTGTTAGACTTTGATAAACATCTGGCCTTCTCCTCCTTGAATAACTGCTCCTGCGTGAATGTAGATGCAACATACTCATTTAGTTTGGCAGCTATCTGAGAATGATCATCTACAGTCAAACAACTGATATCAAGTGGACCAATCTCATTCATTGATTCCTTTTAGAGATTATATAAGTAAAGAAATCTTTGCTGTTTTTCTTTGCATCTTACCAATTATTTCTCATAATCTGCCTAAAGCAAGAGGCCTTATATGTTCAGGAAGGCAGTGGGAGGAACATCTGCTAACTGTGCACTAGCAATTAATGCACAATATATATTTTTCTGAGGAACCTATTGAGTGGCCACCACTGCTGAGTTAAATGAATAGTCGATTCGCCTCTTATGGCAATGTTATTCAATTTAAAATGATAAAATTTTAGATCAAATAATGAGTAACAATACTGTTTCTAAAGTGAGAATAAGCCAAAGATTCAAAGCTGTCACTGGAGAAACCATGCAGCATCCTCAAAGAAAGAAAGAAAGAAAGAAAGAAAGAAAGAAAGAAAGAAAGAAAGAATGCTGAGAAGCATACTATTATCAAATTAGAAGCCATTTACAGTAAAATCGCAATAATTTGAAATTCAAGAATTAAATACACTCATTTTGATTTAAAAGGGTTCAAAGCATCCATATAAATTCAGAACATGTTGGTATTAACTAATCAAGAAATTTTTACTCACATGCCCTTATTAACATTGTGCAAAATTTTCGTAATATTAATAATATTTTAGTTTCATTGTTTAGATATTCATGAATAAGTGTTTAATGCAGCAATACAAGAAAAATAACAAGTGTCGTGGAGAAATTCAGTACATTTCTCAAACATGCTATATATAAAAGAAAACTGTATATAAAAATAAGCATTGTGCTATTAATTATGTATAATTTTATGTAAAAATGGAAAGGGGTATCCACATTTTTAAGATTTTAATTGCTCTTTAATACCTGTAAGCAAGCAAAAATAAGTAACATCAGTTTCACTCTTTTTAACTCATTTATCTCTAAGTGTGAAGTGCGCTTTCAACACCAGACGATGACCAGATTGACATCACTTTAGAACAGCTGAGAGTGGTAGCTCAGTGTCTGAGTAAATACGTGTTTGATTACAGTTGTGAAATTTTACAATGGTTGTTGAATTTATTATTTTTTATTTGCTCATGCAAATAAAAAAAATTAATAATAAATATATTTTTTTTTCATGGTTAATTTTTTTCATTTATGGAAAATATTAACCAAGAAAGCTACATGAAAAGAAAATATCACATGCAACTACTGTATATACTAAAAAAAAAATGTGCAACAAAAAAAATATATATATATGCAAAAAAAAAAAAAACTGATTTTCAGGCCATGAGAATTGTTCAATTTGAATATAGAAGTTTGTAGGTAATCCTTTGCTTTAGAGTATTAACATCAGAGTGCTTCAGTTGTGAGCTGAGAATGAACCTGTGGTTCCAAGGTCACTGTTGAAAAAAAGCCGTGAATTAGAATTGAATTTGAAAGTGTCTGCAATTCTGCCCAGACATGATAGGAGGGAGTATATGATGAGAGCCCTATCAATCAATTCGGCCCTTCAAAGATTGTGCAAGGCTCAAGGGGTAGAATTTTTTTCCGCCTCGTCTGTACTTGTTAACATGAGACTGCTTCTACAGGTATGGGATACACTTAAATAAAAAGGGTGCAAGAATGTTTGCTGATGCTATCAAGGCAGTGTTAGGTGGGTCGGAAAACTGCTAGATTGGGGGGATACAAGGACTAATAGATTAACAGAAGCCACTGGCAGAGGTGAAAGTGATTCTTGCACTGCTTCTATTGGAATGAGCCGCAGCCTGGAAAATAAGATGCAGGATATTTCAGAGACTGCTGGGAATCATTGGGGTACAAGTAAACACATGGGTTGTGTTAGGGTAGCTAAGAAAAAGAACAGGTGCATGTATACTTGCGTGTACACCAATGCTAGGAGTTTAGTAAATAAATTTGATGAATTTGAGGTATTGTTCAAAACATCAAAGGCAGATATTGTGGGGATTTCAGAGATGTGGTGTCACACAGACATAAGGAATGCAGAACTGGAATTTGGGGAGTACAATGTCTACAGAAGGGATAGACAGGATAGGAAGGGAGGAGGGGTTATGCTATTAGTTAAGAAATACATAAAATCCAAGGAAGTGAAGCCAGTCGACATTGCTGGACAGTGCAGTGTCGAGTCAGTTTGGTGTGACATAAGCATTGGGAGATCAAAATTGAGAGTAGGAGTGTGCTATAGGCCTAATGACTCTGATGAGTATAATAAGAAATTGTACAGGGAAATAGAGTGGGCCAGTAAATTTTTTTTCCATTTGCTTTCATTTCATTACACTTGTATAATTAGTAATAAGATTATTTTTTCTCCTATCTCATCCTTGTTTATTGCAGTGTATTAGCCTTTGTAACCTTTATATTAGACTTTTACCTTGTGTTAACCTTTACTGTAAACCCCTGGCTTCTAGCCGTGAAGGGTATTGTGTACGGCATATGCATTTTGTATACAATAAAGATTTCTTCTTCTTCTTCTTCTAAATCAGAGAGTCTTATAATGGAGGATTCTAATTTCCCAGATATTGACTGGTATTTGGGGGCTGGTCACTCACACACTACCAAGGCTTTTGTGGATTTATTGGATGATTGTTTTCTACATCAGCCTGTTCGAGAGGCAACTAGAGGGAGTAATACTCTTGATTTGATTATCAGTGGTGATTCTTCATGCATTAAGCATCTGCAGGTAAATGAACCACTAGGTGGCAGTGATCACAGTGTACCGAAGTGGGATTTACTCAAAGAGGTAAGGGTTATTGCTTTTGTAAAGGCGACTACGATGGACTGAGACAGTATTTAAATTCTATACAGTGGGACCAACTGATGATGTTATCAACAGCAAATTCAAAATGGGAAGCATTCAAAGAACTTATCTTGCAAGCTACTAGGCTTTACATACCAACTAAGAAATATTGTTCACGGTTTAGGCCTAAGTGGATGTCAGATGAACTAATGAGAAATATGGCAGAGAAGAAAAATGCATGGGATACATACAAATTAACACGTGACACAGAAGCCTATGATAGATACAAGTTGATCTGTAACCAAGTTACAAAGGAGGTTAGGCAGGCGAAGGCAGATTACGAGAAATTTTTGGCAAGGGATGCAAAGAAAAACAGCAAAGAGTTCTTTACTTATGCAAACTCTAGAAGGAAGGGGATGAATCAGATTGGTCCACTTGATATCGATGGGTCAACTGTTGATGATCCTGCTCAGGTAGCTAACAAACTAAATGAATATTTTGCATCGACATTCACACATGAGGAGTTATTCAGCGAGGGGAATGCCAGAGGTGTATTCAACTCTGGCAGTAAGCTAGAGAATCTTGTAATAACTGAGAGTAAAGTGGAGGAGAAATTGTTGAAGATAAATACAAGAAAGGCACCTGGGGTGGATGGGATCTATCCAGTTATATTAAAGGAGGCAGCAAAGGAAGTAAGCAAACCCTTAGCCATAATTATGAGAGCTTCCTTGGACTCAGGGGAAGTACCCATGGACTGGAGATGTGCAAATGTGACCCCAATTCACAAAGGAGGATCAAAGGGCGACACAAGTAATTATAGACCTGTTAGTTTAACTTCTGTTCCCGGAAAATTAATGGAGGCACTGGTTAAAGAAGCACTGCAGGATCATCTAGACAAGACTTCAGTTATAGCTCAGACACAGAATGGTTTTGTTAAGGGGAAGTCTTGCCTGACCAATTTGATTGGATACTATGATGCAGTCACAAAATAACTGGATGCAGGGAATAACTTTGATATTATATACTTGGATCTTAGAAAGGCTTTTGATACTGTTGCACATGCAAGACTGCTGCACAAATTGGAGCAGTGTGGCATTGGAGGCAAATTGCTGCTATGGATAAAGGGGTAGTTGAGGGGGAGAAGACAGAGTGGTAATCAATGGACACTGCTCATCATGGACTAATGTTATTAGTGGAGTCCCTCAGGGTTCAGTTTTGGGTCCATTATTGTTTTCTGTATTTATAAATGATATTGATGATAGTATATCAAGCTTAATGTCCAAGTTTGCAGATGGTACGAAGGTTGGCAGGGTTGTCAAGGACACTACTGACACTATGCTACTGCAACAGGATCTGGAAAGGTTGAGCAGATGGGCTGAGTGGTGGCAAATGAAGTTTAACATTGACAAATGTAAAGTACTACATATGGGAAACAGCAACCCCAGAGCAACGTATCAACTCTGTGATACTACACTGACAGTGGTAGAGAATGAAAGGGACCTGCGGATGGTTGTGCAGGCAGATATGAAGTTTTCTGAGCAGTGCAGACGGGCTGCACGAGTAGCTCATGGTGTATTGTCGATGATATATAGGAATTTTTCTAGCAGGGATAAGGAGGTGATTATTCTCTTGTATAAGGCAATGGTCAGGCCACATCTAGAGGCCTCCAGATGTCTGGAGGCCTCATTTCAAGAGGGATGTAGAGCTGCTGAAACGAGTACAGAGAAGGGCAACAAGATTAGTGAATGGAACAAAGGGGTGCTCTTACAAAGAAAGGCTTAAGTTTTGCAAATTACAGTGTCTGGAGACTAGGCACCAGCGAGGTGATCTGATAGAGGTGTATAAAGCCTTGAATGGTTTGAGAATGCTCAATGCTGATGGGATTCTTCCTCTTGCTCAGAATAATCACCTGAGAGGGCATAAATTCAAATTGAGGAAAGACAGAGGTAGGATAGACGTGAGGAAGTTTGCCTTTAGCCAGCGGGTGGTTGGTTGGTGGAACAGACTTCCATCTTTTGTCGTGGAAGTTGATAGCCTAAATAAGTTTAAGGCTCAGCTGGACAGGTATTTCAAATGAATAGAGGGGTGAAGTGGAGGTGGTTATTTTTTATTTATTTATTATTATTTTTTTATTTAATTTTTTTTTTTTTTTTGGGTGATGCTGCATAAGCTTGCTTTCTTGCATCAAATGCCTCTACTAATGCTAATGCTAATTTATGATATACTTTCAGTAATAATAAATTTTTTTTTTAGCAGTTGTATTTTTAATTTATATTTGTTTGTCTCTATACTGGGAATTTAACCTAGTTATTCAAAGTTTGCATGTTGAATACCTCAACCACCCAATCCAAAAGATGTCATGTTTTTTATGTATTTATTTTTTTTACTGTAATTAATGTTGCTAATTTTAACTTCCTGCACTTATTGCAGCAATATTTTTGCCAGTTCCCAAATAAAGTAATAAAATTTTAGGGTTTAGCAATATACATATATCTGCATATATTTGTACACAATAAATTTAGCTCTCTAGCTGGTGCAGCTTGAGTGTATACCTAAAAGTCAAGTCATCCCCAGGCGCCTCTGTAGCCAGGTGGGTAGGAGCAGCAGTGCGTAGCACACGCTTCTTGATTAGACTGGGGTTCGAGCCCGTGACTACCAAATACGGAGGATGCGGAAAGGTCAGGGAATGACCACCGCATATCCCGGAGCAATATGGCCTTAGTTGCTAATGCTCCTAAAAAACCAAACAACAAGTCATCCCCATCTGTTGCATGTGAGTCCTCCATAATACCATGGAAATGTTTGGAAAAGAGGAAATAAATAAATTACAATTGGGCACTAAATGTATTCACTATCTTGACAGTATAGTGGATAGAAGAAAAAATAATATATCATTTTTTAATTAATTCTTTTATAAATTAAACCAGCATTAAAAATCATCACAACAGCTAGCAGATATTTTCATAACATATAAATGCACATAAAGATATCCTGTGGAATATCTTTTAAGTAAACATGGCAAAAATATATTTTTAAATTTACTTTAAAACTTATTTTTAAAATAAAGGTTTAAGAATAATACTTTAATAATAACTTTAAAAGCTTTATAATAATAAGTTTTTCAATATACCTTGATTTTAAGATGTTTTTCAATAACTTGATTTCAAGATGTTTTTAAAAATTTAAAGACTTTTTAAAACAAAGAATTTGAGAGTCAGATGTGATTCTGCCACTTTCCCACACTTGTCTGAATTTGTGCAATCAAGCACATAAAAATTAAAATAAGAATTCCACTTACATGATTGGCTAAGCAGAATGTAAAGCTAATATGAGTGAAACCAGTTGACAAAACAACAACCAAAATCCTGTAATCCAAATTACATTATCCAACAACAACCAAAAACCTGTAATCCAAATTATGTTATCACTAGCAATTTATTATCCAAATAACACACTTCAAACTGAAACAATGACAGGTAAGATATGAAATCAAAATGAAAAGTAAATTATTATTAGACTTCTATTTCCCTCTAGAAGTAATTTTTCCGACCCATGATGTTCATTTACAAACAAGTTCATTGCAAATAAGTAGTATTCTCAACAAATGTTTAAGCCCACCATTGGCAGACAGCCAATGGTGGGCTTAAACATTTGCCAGAATTGGCAGACAGCATACCTAAAACTCTGATCTGTTTTCTTTATGGACATGCTTATGCTTATCAAATTCCAACAAAATCAGGGATGCCAATCGAAAGTTAAAACTATACTAAAGGAATGTTAAAATTCACATTTACATCACTTTGGTGGCAAATTAAATTTTCAAATTTTTCTTTATTCAGCATTTTGTGTGTGCCATCATGGCCATCACTGGATTAAGTAGAAAGAGACATGTGGATGTGTATATCTATTCTCTTATTACAGTGGCACTGAAGGTACCTTGACAATCCAGATATAAAGTACAGGAAATTAAAATTAATGTTAACTACAGTAAAGAAAAATATATATAGTTTTTTTAATTCTTCCTTATTGAAAATATAAGAAATCTCATAAACACACAGGTGGGATGGATCCAACATGCAAGTTCCAAATAGCAAGTTTCAATTCCTAACATAGAGAAAGAACAAATATAAACTTTAAAAAAAGCATTAAAAATATAAAATACTTTTTAATTCTTTCTGAGTTACTGAAAGAATGTCCTAAATGTTTCATCAGTAACTGGCAAGAATCACAGGTTCAGTAACACGTCAAAGCTGAAGCACTCTGATGTTGCCACACCATGGCATTAAAGTAAAGTATTACTGGTTCTAAAGTATATCCTTTGCCTTTTATGTGGCTCAACAAAGTAATACTGAAAATGAGAGGAAAGCTCCTGAAGCAGCTTGAAGGCCAATTGCTCCCACAAACGACTTAATTTTTGTGCACAAAAAACATTTAATTCTACACAATCAAATTAAAATTTCATAATTATGATCAAATGTATATTTTTAAAGCTCTACCCACACACTGGGCATTCTCTCTTGGCCAGTCTAAAGTAATGTCAAAGTGGTCACCAATTTATGGAAGCAAGTACTCTATGGCCACTTATGTAGCTGTAATTAGCAAGTTACTATGTTACAAAGTTTACTGAATGAGTAATAATTCTTCCTTTTAATTTTTTTAATAGTGCTAGAGGATAGAAATGTCACCCCTTTTTTGCACAGATTACAAGTATTAAACAGAATAACATTCAAAAACACAAATACTCTCTCTCTTTAGAAGGTATGTACAGTTATGCAAAAAAAAACAATGCACACTTTTTTTAATGTTCAGCTTGTGCACATCGAGCTCTATGACTATTATGGTAGCAAAAACAAAACTCAGCAATCTTTGTTATTATGTGCAAGGAAAACAATTTCATATACCTTGTTGTGAATTCCTTATGAGGAATTGTTAAATTTTTCAAATCCTTCAGTGCAAAAATTTTTTCTCTGAAGCATTGGGAAATCATGCAGTTTGTATTGTTAATTAAGAATCGTGACTTTTGGATTTTAACTACCTGTAGTATAGACAAAATGGATTACATGTGCAGAGTAATGCAAGTTACAATTACAAGAATTTTATGTGACAGTATTCAGTTCTTGGGGAAGTAAACAGAAATGTTTATACCGTATAACATATTTTTTATAACATATATGCAAGAGGCTATCAAACTTTCACTATAATAATGCTTGCCTGTGGGGTTCAGCAATCGTTTTGAATTAGACAAACTATTGACAAGTTGCAGAGCCCAATTCAAATTTCGAATTTCACTGTGAAATACAACCTGCAAGGCATAGGCCGAACACCAATGTCCTAGTTCATGTTGCAATAGCTCACCCTGAACTGTCATTAACCACCCTGCCAACCTTTGTATCATCTGCACACTTAGACATTAAGTCTGATATACCTTCATCAATATCACTGATAAATATTGAAAACAAAAAACGTACCCAGCACTGAACCCTGCAGAACTCCATTAACAATATTAGTCCACAACGAGCAGTGCCCATTGATAACCACTCTGTCTTCTTCCACTTAACCATCCCTTTATCCTTAGCAGTATCTTACCCTTAATGTCACATTGCTGCAGTTTGTACAGCAGTCTTTTATGTAGAACAGTATTAAAAGCCTTCCTGAAATCCAAGTATATGATGTCAAAATTATTTTTTGCATCCAGTTCCTTGGTCACTGCATCATAGTAACCTATCAGACTGGTTAAACAAGACTGCCCATTGACAAATACATGCTGCGATTGCAGTATAATTGCATGCATGTCCAAATAGTCCTGCATTACTTCTTTAACCGGTGATTCCATTATTTTTCTTAGAACAGACGTTAAAGCTAACAGGTCTGTAATTACTCATGTCATCTTTTGATCCCCCTTTATGAATTGGGGATATATTTGCACATCTCCAGTCCATAGGGTCCTCTTATAATTATGGCTAAGAATTTACTTACCTCCTTTGCTGCCTCCCTTAATATAATTGGATAGATTCTGCCTGCACCAGGTGCCTTTTTTTATGTCCATCCTCAACAATTTCATCTCCACTTTCCTTTCAGTTATCACAATGTCATTTAGCTCCTTGCTACAGTTTGATAAACTTATAGCATCCTCTTCCCCAAAGAATTCTTTGTGTGTGAATGTAGATGCATTCATACATATTCAATTTGTCTGCAACCTGAGCAAGGTCATCAACAGTTAACACATAGACATTAAGCGATCCAATGTGATTCAACCCCTTCCTTCTACTGTTAATACAAGCTTAGAAGTTTTGCTGTTTTTCTTTTCATTTTTTGTAACAAGTTAGGCTAACTAAGACAGATTATGAGAAGTCATAACCTCCTTTGTGACTTGATTACAGACTAATTTATATCTACCATAGAATTCTATATCAGCTGATAATTTATATGTATCCCATGCACTTTTCTTCTCAGCCATGTGTCTCAATAGTTTGTATGACATCCATTTAGGTCTAAGCCTTGAACAGTATTTCTTTGTTGGTATGAAATGCCTAGTAGCATTCTTTGTTTACTTTCCTGAATACTTCCCATTTAGAATTTGCTGTTGGTAACATCATCACCCAATTTAAAAACTGTTTGAGACCTCTGTAGTCACCCTTATGAAAGCACAAGCCATTCCCTTTATTTACCCTTGACAGCAGTTATTCTTTAATTAAATTTCACATTAGTACACTGTGATCAGTCCACCCAGTGGGTCTTTTACCTGCAGATTCTTAATGCATGAAGAATCACTGCTGATAACCAGGTCAGGAGTATCGCTTCATCTTGTTGCCTCTCTAAAATGTTGCTTTAGAAAACAGTCATTCAAGGAATTCACAAAAGTCTTGCTAACGTGTGTGAACAACCCACAAATTCCAGTCAGCATCTGAACAGTTAAAATTGCCCATTATGAGAAATTCTGATTTACTGGCTCACTATTTCCCTGTATCACAATGTCATTAGGCCTATAACCCACTCCTACTCTCAATTTTGTTTTTCTAGTGCTTATATCACACCAAACTGACTCAACGTTGTACTTGTGACCCATATCAACTGGATGCACTGCCTTAGATTTAATATTCTTCTTAACTAAGAGCATAACCCCTCCTGTCCTTCCTGTATACATTGTATTCCACATATTTAAATTCAGCATCACTTATGTCTGAGTGACACCATGTCTGCTATTCCTACAATGTCTGCATTTGAAGACTTAATCAGTATTTCAACTTCATCAAATTTATTTACAGTGCTCCTAGCATTAGTGTATATGCAAGTATACAGGCATGCATGTGTTCTTACTCTTAGATACCCTAAGAGTATGAACACAGCCCATATATTCATTTGTTCCAAGATCCACAGCAGTGCCTAAAATCGCAGACACTTTGCTTTCCAGGTTGCTGCGTGTACCAATAGTATCAATGCAAGAATCACTTTCACCTCTGCCTGTGGCTCTACTTAAACTATTAGTGTGTACCTCCTCCCCAACAAGTTAAGTTTTCAGATCCACCTATCACTACCTTGATAGCATCAGCAAATATTCTTGCACCCCTTCTATTCAAGTGTATCCCATCCCTGTAAAAACAGTCTCTCCTGTTGACAAGAAAGATCATGCTGAGAATAATTCTACCACATTAATCTTGTACAGTTGAGAGGCTTTTCAATCAATTTGGCCCTCTCCAGGGCCAAATTGATTGAAAAGCCTCTCAACATATACTCCCTCCTATCATGTCTGGGCAGAATTGCAGACACTTTCAAATTCAATCCTAACTTGTGACTTTTTGCAAACATTATCCTGTACTTGTTAAGTAAGTCCTCAGAGTAATTGCACCCCCACAATGATGGTGTATCATAACTGCATTCAGTAAATTCATTTACTAATTATTAATTTATGATGATAATTATTACATAATTATATTCATAATTTAAAACTTAATTTTTCAAAATTTCAGGATAAACCCTAAAATGACATTTTCTTCATATTTCTTGAGTTAAATTTCAAAACTGCCAGAGTTTTTTTGATGACCTCATATTATTTTAATTTATGCTCAACCAATCAGTTCCATATTACATGCAGCAAAAGAGCATTACTTACTTACTTACTTTGAGATGATTTCATTTTACAGTGAACAACAACAGCATATACATAAAATCTCTGTGTTTTTTCTCCAGAATATGCTTCTTCTATTTCTTTTAATGTTGTATACTGATATGATCGTGATGGATATCCCTAACAAATTTAAAACACTGTTTTATTTACAATATTAACTGTTCTACAATGTAAACTTTTAAAGCATAAATAATGTGTATATATGTCAATTTCACTATGAACACAATAAAAAAACTGATAAGCTTGGATACTATGTTGAAGAAACAAAGTTGATGACAGATGATACTGATATCCTCGTTCCTGCTTTCAGCTAACTATTTTATGCATAATTCAAAAACTTACAAGTAGATTTTTGAGCTCCCTATGGGAGCTCAAAAATCTACTTGTAAGTAGATTTTTGACATGTCAACTTGTAAAAGTTGACATGTCAACTTTTACAAGTGTAAAAGTGTAAAAGTTTGACAAATCTACTTGTAAGTAGATTTAAACATGTCAACACTGCTCTTAAACATCTACTAAACTGATGGTGAAAATAGTGTACAAAGGGTACTAGGAAAGTTTTGCAATATGACGCAACAATGAATCACAGGAAGCTGCTTGTTGCTGCATGTTGAGACATGTTCATACGTGCATAGTAGCCGCCACGCCAAGTCGATGGGCTCAGTTATTCATTAGTAGTGAGAGTGTAAAGTGCTTGCGATGGCATCGTGGTCACGAAATGAGATAAGGACAGTTTTGCGGTATAATTTCATGCGTGGTTTAACCATAGACCAGTGTTTAGAAGAAATGACTCTTGCACTAGATGATGACTGTCCACATCGTACAACGATATTCAGGTGGTATAGAGAATTCCAAAGGGAAAATTTCACTCTGGAGGATTCTGAGAGGCCGGGAAGGCCACGAACGTCAGTTACGGAGGAAAACGTTACTGCTGTGAGGAAAATGCTTGACGAAAACAGGCGAGTGACCTACCAACAGGTAGAGGATACTTTGGGCCTAAATGCACCAGCAATTCGTTCGATTCTGCAAGATCATTTGCACGTGAAGAAACTTTGTTCTCTCTGGGTGCCGCGGCGCCTCCGTAGCCAGGTGGGAAGGAGCAGCAGTGCGTAGCACACGCTTCTTGATTAGACCGAGGTTCGAGCCCGTCACCACCAAATACGAAGGATGCGGAAAGGTCAGGGTATAACCACCGCATATCCCGGAGCAATATGGCCTTAGTTGCTAATGCTCCTAAAAACCAAAAAAAAATAACAATCTGGGTGCCGCATCAACTGACTGAAGAGCAGTGACACAACGTGTGACTTGGTGCCGGGAGACGTTAAAAAAGTTTGATAAGGGACAATCTCGATATGTGAACAACATCGTGACAGGTGACGAGACTTGGCTGTACTATTACGATCTGCCGACCAAGGCTCAAAACAAAGTTTGGGTCTTTGATGATGACGACACACCCGTAACTGTCAGAAAATCCCGATCTGTAAAGAAGAAAATGATAGCTGTATTTTTCAAATCGAGTGGAATTGTGGAACGTGTCGTTTTGGACACGCAGAAGACAGTCACAGCTAAGTGGTATACTGAACAATGCCTGCGTAAAGTCATTGGATCTATGAAGAACCTGCGGCCAAAGTCAAGAATGGACACCTGGTACCTCCATCACGATATTGCTCCAGCGCACCGCGCCAAAGCCTGCACCGAATATTTGACCACGACAGGACTGAAACTTCTCGAGCACCCTCCCTACAGTCCAGACCTTGCTCCCTGCGACTTTGCACTGTTCCTGCATGTGAAAATGAAGCTAAAAGGGAGGCGGTTTTCCAGTGATGAGGTCCTTCTACGGGCTTGGGACAACGAGTGTGCTTTACTCCCTAGTGAAACTTGGCAGAACTGGTTTAAAGATTGGTTTCGGAGGATGGAGAGGTGTATTGAATGTAGAGGAAATTACTTTGAAAAAATTAAATAAACAAAGCTGTATTGCAAAACTTTCCTAGTACCCTTTGTATTGTTCTCATATTGAGGTCAAGTCAAATAATCAACTACTCACTGACTGAAGGCTAATTTCCACACATTTATCCTGCAAATGTATTTCATCTACAATCTGATTATATCATTTAAATGAAATAATTGAATGATTTGTCATGATCACATAATTTTCCACAATCAAAATAATCAATTATGACCTCTCAAATATGTCCATCACTAAAGGTGCCTGCTTTCCAGACACTGAATGAAGGACTTCAGTTCTCAGATAGATTCTTCTGAGAACCGAAGTCTTTCTTGGTAAGAACACTCTTTTGATCCATTAATCTCACTGGTCTTCTCTGCACCTGCTTTAACATATCCACATCCTTCCTGAAATTATGTTTCCTGACATGTATGCAGCACTCAAGATGTGGCCTAACCATTGCCTTATATAATGATATAATCACTTCCTTATACCTGCTAACAAAGCAATATTTTATTTTTTATTTATTTTTTTTTTGAAAACAAAGGTGTAAAACATATAGCATGTTTTAAATTTTTTTTATTTTTTATTAAAACTTACATGAAGTAAGCTTTCTAAATTAGATCGTACGTATAGCTTAGCTTATACGTACTTAAAAAAGCTTTCTAAATTATTAAAAAAAAAAAAGATTAAATACAGGCACTGTTCAAGAACAATTAAAAAAATAAACCCAAAACATTTCCTAGAAATTAAAAAAAAAAAAGTTGAGTATCTATCAGGTTATCTGCCATCATTTTTGCTAAACTTTCTTGTGCCACCACTGCTGGGTTAACACTAGAACCATGTGATGGTCTGACCATTTGCCTACTTTAAATTGTTGCAGTTTTGCAACCCTTTTAACTGCAAAAGTGTGAGTCATGACATTTCCTAACTTTCCATTAACTTACAGCATGCACAATTGCAAACAATTTTGCACACATTTTTCTTTTAAATTTTAACTCTATATCTAAAATTGCCAAAGCAATCAATTTGAATATTTGTAAAATTTTGAAAAAATTAGCTAATTTTTATTTAGTTAATCAAGTTTTTGCATTTATTTACTTATGACAAACATTCATGATTCGAGCCATCCTATGGTTTGTGCAAGTACATGCCCAGGTGCATATATCTACACGTCCGTGCATGCCACTTCAGGTCTAAGCTTGTGTAGGAGTCACTACTATATACTACTGTGCTGTGCCATTTTAAATTAGTCTAGGTGAAACTTCACACGTGGAAAGGCATTTAAGCAATTTTTACAGTGCTAGTTCAATTGTGTTATGAGGAGCGGCACAAAAGTAATGCCTCCTATTTTTTTCCCTCAGAAAATTTAATTCCTACAACTATGCCTTTTATATTAATTAATACTCAATCATCAATAAACACACTGTTATTTTTCCACAAAATCACCAGCATTTTCTATGCACTTCTGCCATCTCTGAGTCAGACACAGTGTTCCAGTTCTTAAAAGTCCTTACTCTTGCTCTGCAGGGCTCTGTGAACACTGTGCTTGAGTTGGTTGTCGTCCACAAAATGGGTTCCAGGAAGTTCATCTTTCAGCGGGCCGAAGAGGTGATAGTCAGAAGGCGCAAGATCCAGGCTATGAAAGGGGTGTAGAAGAATAGTGCACCCCAGTTTTTCAATGGCCTCCATTGTGTGCAGACTGGTGTGGAGTTGAGCATTGTTGCGGAAAAGAAGAACCTCATTAATGAGGTTCTTCTCATTAATGAAGAACTTCATTAAGGTTTTTGTCTGGTTGAACTATACGGATGTGGGCTTTAAACTCTTTCAACGTTTCCAAATATCGATCTGAGTTGATTGTGATGCCATTCCAAGAAGTCCACAAGCAAGATCTCATCTTGGTTTGAAAACACTGTTGCCAGGACTTTACCAAGAGAAGGCTGTCTTTTGAACTTCTTCTTGCACAATGAATTTTGATGATGCCAATCCATCGACTGTCTGTTCATTTCAGAGTCATAAGGGTGGACCCAGGTTTCGCCACCTGTCACTATGCGTAAAAGAACTCCTCTCCTTCACGCTCGTAGCACTGGAGAAGTTCCGTACAGATGACTTTCTGGGCTTCTTTGTACTCATGTGTCAGCATTTTCGGGACCCACTGGGTGCAAACCTTGTAGCCTAGTTCCTTTATGATGGTTATTGCAGCAGGTTTCCCTACACCTAAGGCATAACACAATTTGCATGTGGACTTATTGTCCACATTCCAGCACTTATTGTTGTCACCAACATTACTGGCTGGCCACTTCAGAGCTTGTCAACAATGTCACTTTCTCCACTCTTAAAGTGTCCTACGGTATTGTCACCATAAACATTTTTGAGATGCATGTGGATTTTGATAGGCATGACGTCACTTCTTCCTTGGTAAGAAATTCAATCACTACTCTTATACAAATTTTATACTATCTGTGTGCTACACTCACGAGACCGATCATAGTGCCACTCAGTATGGTGAAATTAGAGACCTCTAGTGACCACTCAGTGGCACGTGAAATGATCTACAGCACCACATTTGAAAGTAAAAAATTGGGAGATATTACTTTCAGTACCAGTCCTCGTACAAAATGAGGTGATCTTCTGGTCTTACAAAAGAGCAGATTCAATTTCAACATTAAAGTTTACAGATGATACAAAGGTTTGCAGGGTTCTTAATGACAGTATGCTACTACAACAGGATCTAGAAAAGTTGGGCAGATGGGCTGGGAAGTGGCAACTGAAGTTTAACATCGACAAACGCAAAGTACTACATACGGATAGCAGTAACTCCAGAGAAATGTACCAACTGTTGTGGTACTACACTCAGGGTAATGGAGAATGAAAAAGACCTGGTGGTTACTGTGCAGTCAGATATGCAGTTTTCTGAGCAGGCCAGACAGGCTGCCAGAGCAGATCATGAGGTCTTATCAACGGTATACAGGAATTTTGCTAGCAGGGATAAGGAGGTGATTATCCCCTTGTATAAAGGCAATGGTCAGGCCACACCTTGAGTACTGCATACAGGTCTGGAGGCCTCATTTTAGGAAGGATGTAGAGTTTCTAGAATGAATACAGATAAGTGCAACAAGACTGGTGAGGGGAACAAAAGGGAGCTCTTATGAAGAAAGTAGTAGTAGTAGCAGAGGCATGTGATGCAAGAAAGAAAGCGTATGAGCTTATGTAGCATCAGCCAAAAAAGAAAAAAAAAACAATTTCACACAACCATTCCCACTAAAAGTTTGACCTGTTTCTCCTTGAATTTATTTAAGCTACCAATTTGCAGAACAATGACAGATGGAAGTTTGTTCCAGCAATTAACCGCCTGCTGGCTAAAGGCAAATTTCCGCACACCTATTCTACGACTGTTTTTCCTCAATTTGAATTTATGTCCCCTTAGCTTTGTAATCTGAGCAAGTGGAAGAATCCCATCAGAATTCAACATGATCAACTAATTTAAGGCCTTAAGGCCGCTACACCCATGCAGGCAAACCTGTCAGTTATGCCTGCGCAGGCACACCTGTACAAGTATACCGGAGTGTGTGGATGCACAATTATTTTGACCTGCACAGGTGACCGGAGGAAATATGAAAAATCATTCGATTTGCCTGAACCAGAGTGGCCTGTGCAGGCAAACCGGAGCATGTGTAGCAACGTGCCAGGTTTGCTGCCAGATTGGGGGGGGGGAGAATTTCCCTATTCGATTATCATTAATAATTACATAAATTCTATGAAAAAAAAAAAACACTTCGTTGCAAATAATAAGCTAACTATTGCTAAAATGTCATCTGTCAATGCCATGGTCAGCCGACTGAATGAATGATGACAGGTTTACCGGAGCGTGTGGATGCACTATGGGTGTCAGGTAGACCTGGACAGGCGTGCCTGCGCAGGCATAACTGACAGATTTACCTGAACGTGTGTAGCGGCCTTTATACATCTCAATCAGATCACCTCCCAGGTGTCTAGTCTCCTGCCAATGCAATTTGCAGAACGTAAGCCTTTCTTAGTAAGAGAAACTCCCCTTCATTCCCCTCACCAATCTTGTTGCCTTTCTCTGTACACGCTCAAACAACTCTACATCCTTCCTAAAATGAGGAAGGATGTAGACCTGTATGCAGTACTCAAGTTGTGGCCTGACCATTGCCTTATACAAAGGGATAATCACCTCCTTTATCCTGCTAGCAAAATTCCTGTATATTCCTGTATTTTGACAATATCCCATGACTTGCTCAGGCAGCTTGTCTGCATTATTCAGAAAACTTCATATCTGACTGCACAATCACTCCCAGATATTTTTCATTTTCTACCACCCTAAGTGTAGTACCACACAGTTGGTATGCTCCTCCAGAGTTACTTCTACCTATATGCAGTCTTTGCATTTGTCAGTGTTAAACTTCAGTTGCCACTTCTCAGCCCATCTGCCCATTTCTAGATGCTGTTGCAGTAGCATACTGCCATTACTGTAAAAAAAACCAATCCTGCCAACCTTTTTTATCATCTGAAAACTTCGACACTAAGCCTGATATACCTTCATCAATATCATTGATAAATAAAGGCTTAAGTTCTCCAAATTGCAGCATCTGGAGACTATACACCCGAGAAGTGATCTGATTGATTTGTACAAGGCCTTGAATGGATTGAGCAGGCTCAAGGCTGATGGGATTCTTCCTCTTGCTCAGATTACAAACCTGAGGGGGACATAAACTAAAATTGAGGAAAGACGGTTGTAGAATAGATGTGCAGAAATTTGCCTTTAGCCAGTGGGTAGTTGATTGCTGGAACAAACTTCCATCTGTGTTGTGGAAATTGATAGTTTAAATAAATTCATGTAAGAAGTGGACAAACTTTAGGAGTGAATGGATGGATAAAATGGAAAGTTTTTTTCTTTTTCTTTTTTTTTTTTTTTTTTTTGGTTGATGCTGTATAAGCTTACTTTCTTGCATCATGTGCCCCTCTGCTAATTCTAATGCTAAAACAAGTCTGGAGAGGAGAGTGGAGATAAATTTATAGAAGAAAGTGACAACTGGATTCCTCCTAATGAAAGAGATGAGGAATCTAGTAATAATGAAAATAATACTTCTGATACTTGTTCATCAAGTTATGCTGTAGACAATAATACACAGCATCATAATTGTAAGAACTATGTGTCTATCGGTGGGCAGCAAACATACTTCAAAACGTTGGCACACAAGGGAAGTCATAAAAGCAGTCCTTCAGCTGGATGTGCACTACAAAGGAACATAATTCACAATAACCCAGGGCCAACTCCTTACAAGACAAAATGTGTATGTATTCTGTGGAAAGCTTTGTTTATTTGTAGACCCTTCAAAGATAAAACTGAAATCGAAGTGCAAAGACAATTGAAGAATAATGATTGGTCTGCATCCATTCAAGAATGTGATGCATCACTTTAGCTCACAGATCATATGGTGCTGGAAATTTATAACTCTATAGTTTGTGATCACCCATATGGTGGCTTCAATTTTTGTCATGACACAATATCATGTAACACCTTTCGTGGAATTAAGTAGTTCTTAAGATTCAAAATAGGTTCTTCAAGGAAGGAGCATCGAGGAAATGATAAATTTGCTTTAGTTTCAGAAATATGGTGCAAATAAAAATTTGCTATATACCTGGAGTAAACTTTGCTTAAAGCAGCTAGTTCCAACTAAAACTAGATGCTGAATTTACCCAGTATATGGCCAAAAAACTAGACAAAATTTGGTATGAAGTTTTGGTTGGCAGCTGACACAACTTCGAAATATCGACTGAAGGGCTTTGCTTATTTGGGAAAAAACAATATGTGCCTATAGTCTACTACTTTCTGAATATGTTGTCCTAAAATTAATAGAATGATTTTTGAATCGAGGTAGAAATGTGACCACTGATAACCTCTTTACCAGTTTTGAATTGGCAAAGAAATTAGTCCAAAGAAAAAAAAAAAAAAAACCCTACTCTGGGGGAACTGCGAATCGTGCTTGTAAAGAAATTCAAACATTCATAAAAAGGAAGGCAGAATTATATTTCACTTCAGTTTTCAAACTTGATGATTGCCCTCTGAAGAATTATCAGGCTAAAGCAAATAAAAATGTCATAATCTTGAGTACACTTCAAATAAGTGTAGCCATAAGTAATGGTACAAAGAAGAAACCTAACACAATATTATATTACAATGAAACAAAATATGGGGTTGATGTTTTAGACCAAGTTACTAAAATATATTCAACAAAAGCAGGTTCACATAGATGCTAGTTCACATCTTTTATAATACATTATATCTTGCAGTGACCAACTGCTTGGATTATTTATAAAGAAGTAACAGGGAACGTTATGAAGTAAAGAGATTTTATATTGAATCTAGCTAAAGAACTCCAAAAAGAATATATAGATTAACAGAAAGCAGTAGCTCAAACCAGTCACAGTAGCAGCCACGACAAACCTCTCAAAAGGCATCAATGCCAAATTAGGTGATGCAAGGCAAATGAAACTACAGAAATGTGCAGTGTGTAAAAAGTATGTACAGTCAATTCTGCTATAATGCAGTGCATGTGTTCCTAAAAATCTCCACATTATGGTATTTCACGTATTAAAAACAATAGGGCTTATGAGAAATATAAGGATAGGGGCAGAGCATTCAAAAAAAAAAAAAAGTTCAGTCTGGTAAGTAAAACACTAAAAAAAAGTTAGAAACCCAATAAAATTGCTAACACAGGTTAAACATCTTAAATTTCTAATACATAAATAAATATTAAATTATAAAAATTAATATTATATTATAAAAATAGTAAATATAGCACTTTACCTTGACAAGATATGAAGTTTGTTTGTTTGATTGTTATTTCTGTTCACTGATATTTTCTTTTTTTTTTTTTTTTTTTTGGATTGTAAAATTTAAAACAGTAAAAAAGATAAGCAATCAATAATGGCAAACACGGGACTTACAAATTGCACAAGTGAGATACGGAGTAACAAGTTTAGAAGCTTAAAAAATAGGAATGAAGAGAAGATTCTGAAAATTTGTATTTTATATGATTGAAGATTTCGTAGAAGGGGAAACACATTTCACCATAATAACATAAAAACCCACAGAATTCCAACTAGCAGTACTATAGCAAATGCAAGAAGATTGAGTTTACTACCCATTTATAATTAATTGCACTAACTAAAAAGCTCGATGAACTGGGAACTGCAAATTGTTTTTATTGTTTTATGGTAGTGGCTTCTAGAAATGTGGTCCTCTTGCTCACGCCATTATGCCTCACGAAATTACTGTTCGAACAGAAAAATATAAAACATGAATTGGCCTACAATATCACTTGTTATCTTTGTGAATACAGTATCAAGTGACAACAGTGTGTCTCCCACCAATATAACTGAAGTAAATGGGAAATATAGCTTTCACACATTTGACATTTTTTAAACTGTGTAAACTTGTATGTGTCGCTACGTTCAGCTTGGTGCTTGGTTTTGCATTTCACTTAGTGTTACTCGCAGACAAAATCGTGCATGAGCGAATGCAAAAATCAAGTTATACTCACATTGTTCCCTAATGCAGTGGTCTCAAACTGGCGGCCAGCGGGCTGCATCCGGCCCCCGAAGCAATTTTACAGAGTCCACGAATACATTTCAATTATGTATTTGTTGTAAATACTGTGCTTATAGTTTTAGAGACATAGAGATATGGACTGAGCTTATGTGTGCAACTGCTATTGAAGGAAAAAGAGTTAGAATGAATAGGTTGGGGCTTTGTCTTTGTCACGGTATGCTTGTAGGCCAGGCCACGTGACTGGGGTAAGGTGACAGTACTTACTATGCAAGTTGGTACAATCAGTAAATTTAGTTCGCCAGCCAACAGTTGGTGGCGTTTCAGTATTCTGGTGTTTCCGATTTTTTTTTTAGAGTTGGTACTTCTGATATATATTTTCCTTGAGTCAGTCACTAGTTGGTTAGCTGGATGCACAGCTGCATAGTTCATATTGCTATATAGATGGAGACAAACTAATGTACGGCTTATAAAACCTGTTTATATGTGCTTGTTGTTAGATCTACAATGTAGATCTAACAACAAGCAGTTAGCATTAGCATTAGTAGAGGCATTTGATGCAAGAAAGCAAGCTTATGCAGCATCAGCAAAAAAAAAAAAAAAAAAAACCACTTCCACATCACCCCTCTATTCGTTCGAAATACCTGTCCAGCTGATCCTTAAACTTATTTAGGCTATCAACTTCCACGACAAGGGATGGAAGTCTGTTCCACCAACCAACAACCTGCTGGCTAAAGGCAAATTTCTGCATGCCTATCCTACATCTGTCTTTCCTCAATTTGAATTTATTCCCTCTCAAGTGATTATTCTGAGCAAGAGGAAGAATCCCATCAGCATTGAGCATTCTCAAACCATTCAAGGCTTTATACACCTCTATCAGATCACCTCGCTGGTGCCTAGTCTCCAGACACTGTAATTTGCAAAACTTAAGCCTTTCTTCGTAAGAGCACCCCTTTGTTCCATTCACCTTGTTGCCCTTCTCTGTACTCGTTCCAGCAGCTCTACATCCTTCTTGAAATGAGGCCTCCAGACCTGTATACAGTACTCTATGTGTGGCCTGACCATTGCCATATACAAGGGAATAATCACCTCCTTATTCCTGCTAAAAAAATTCCTATATATCATTGCCAATTAACCATGAGCTACTACTCTTGCAGCCCATCTGCACAGCTCAGAGAACTTCATATCTGCCTGCAAAACCACCCCCAGGTCTCTTTCATTCTCTACCACTGTCAGTGTAGTACCACGGAGTTGATACGTTGCTCTGGGATCGCTGTTTCCTATATGTAGTACTTTACATTTGTCAATGTTAAACTTCATTTGCCACCTCTCAGCCCATCCGCTCAACCTTTCCAGATCCTGTTGCAGCAGCACAGTGTCACTAATGTCCTTGACAACCCTGCCAACCTTTGTATCGTCTGCAAACTTGGACATTAAGCTTGATATACCATCATCAATGTCATTTATAAATACAGAAAACAATAATGGACCCAACACTGAACCCTGAGGGACTCCACTAATAACATTAGTCCACGATGAGCAGTGTCCATCGATTACCACTCTCTGCCTTCTCCCCCTCAACCACCCCTTTATCCATAGCAGCAATTTGCCTCCAATGCCACACTGCTCCAATTTGTGCAGCAGTCTTCCATGTTCAACAGTATCAAAAGCCTTTCTAAGATCCAAGTATATAATATCAAAGTTATTCCCTGCATCCAGTTCTCTTGTGACTGCATCATAGTATCCAATCAAATTGGTCAGACAAGACTTCCCCTTAACCAAACCATGCTGTGTCTGAGCTATAACTGAAGTCTTGTCTAGATGATCCTGCAGTGCTTCTTTAACCAGTGCCTCCATTAATTTTCCTGGAACAGAAGTTAAACTCACAGGTCTATAATTACTTGTGTCGGCCTTTGATTCTCCTTTGTGAATTGGGGTCACATTTGCACATCTCCAGTCTGTGGGTACCTCCCCTGAGTTCAAGGAAACTCTCATAATTATTGCTAAGGGTTTGCTTAGTTGCTTTGCTGCCTCCTTTAATATAACTGCTTTGACGTCTGCTGACGAGGCTACTAGAGACGGTCGTGTTCCAAGCCGCTAAGTGGATTTTTCTTATTTATTGATTTGAAATTATTGTTTTTCTAAAACTTTTGATTTAAATTTAGTAGTATAACATAATTTTGTGATTTTCTGATTAACTTGGTGTATTTATTCTTTACTCGGCCTTGTAATTGCATAAAAGTATCGGTAAAGGTTTCCACGTGTTTCAACTCCGCTAGCGTTCGTAATTTTCCCGCCATTGTGATACGATAGTTGTATGCCGTACTAGATAGCGTTAGTTGAACTTCGTTAGCAGTTTTATTGTACGTTTAAATAAATACATATAACGACTTAGATTACAAACATAATATAATTAATTATATTAACATAATTAATAACATAACATAATTAATTATAATTAATTAATTAATAGAATCATGACTTGACCAGAGCAGCAAAGCAAAAGGCTCAAGCTAATGGAAGCGCTGTGGCTCAGAGCAGAACTGAGGAGGGCAGTTGTCCTCTGACTCACAGCCTTATAAAATGCACCGTTTGCTTGATGTTTGCAGAGCAATCGGGAACGGGACATGATACTGCCAAGGGGGATGTCTTTGTGTGTGCGCGATGCAAGGAGTGTATCGATATCAGGCAACAACTCGGCGTTCTTGTGGGCCTATATGAGAGCTTGAAGGACAGGGTGGATGCCCTCGAAGAAACTAAATTGAGGGGCCCATCAAGCTCTCAGCTGCCCACATCAACGCCAGAGCTTGCACTTGGGCATCGCGTGACACAGAGACAACCCCCTAGGCAGAATGCGCTGGTCCCGAAGGAACTAGTAGTTGTTGGTGACTCTATTGTCAGGGAAACGGGGAACATGCTTTGTAAAAAAGATAGGTGGAACAGGACCAGGGTATGTCTGCCAGGGGCAAAGGTTGATGACGTTGTAGAGCGAATATCATCTTTTAAGGGCACAAAAGGTGATATAGTTGTACACGTTGGCACTAATAATATTAAGAGTAGGAGACCGGCAGAATTACTTAACAAGTACAGGTCACTGTTGAACAAAAGCCGAGAATTAGGGTTGAATTTGAAAGTGTCTGCAATTCTGCCCAGACACGATAGGAGGGAGTATATGATGAGAGCATGGCCAATCAATTCGGCCCTGGAAAGATTGTGCAAGGCTCAAGGGGTAGAATTTTTTTCAGCCTGGACTGTACTTGTTAACAGGAGAGATTGCTTCTACAGGGATGGGATACACTTAAATAGAAAGGGTGCAAGAATATTTGCTGATGTTATCGAGGCAGTGTTAGGTGGGTCGGAAAACTGCTAGCTTGGGGGGAGACAAAGACCAATAGATTGACAGTAGCCACTGGCAGAGGTGAAAGAGATTCTTGCACTGCTTCTATTAGAATGAGCAGAAGCCTGAAAAACAAGATGCATGGTATTTCAGAGACTGCTGGGAGCCATTGCGATACAAATAAACACATGGGTTGTGTTAGGGTAGCTAAGAATAGAAACAGGTGCAGGTATACTTGCGTGTACACCAATGCTAGGAGTTTAGTAAATAAATTTGATGAATTTGAGGTATTGCTCAAAACATCAAAGGCAGATATTGTTGGGATATCAGAGACGTAGTGTCACACAGATATAAGGGATGCAGAACTGCAATTTGGGGAGTACAACGTCTACAGAAAGGATAGACAGGATAGGAAGGGGGGAGGGCTTATGCTATTAGTTAAGAAACACATAAAAACCAAGGAAGTGAAGCCAGTCGACATCGCTGGACAGTGCAGTGTTGAGTCAGTTTGGTGTGACATAAGCATTGGGAGATCAAAATTGAGAGTAGGAGTGTGCTATAGGCCAAATGACTCTGATGAGTATAATAAGGAACTGTACAGGGAAATAGAGTGGGCCAGTAAATCAGAGAGTCTTATAATGGGAGATTTTAATTTCCCAGATATTGACTGGAATTTGGGGGCTGGTTACTCACACACTAGCAGGGTTTTTGTGGATTTATTGGATGATTGTTTTCTACATCAGCATGTTCAGGAGACAACTAGAGGGAGTAATACTCTTGATTTGATTATCAGCAGTGATTCTTCATGCATTAAGAATCTGCAGATAAATGAACCACTAGGTCGCAGTGATCACAGTGTGCTGAAGTGGGATTTACTGAAAGAGGTAACTACCATTAGGGGTAAAGGGAAGGGTTATTGCTTCCGTAAAGGCGACTACGATGGACTGAGACAGTATTTAAATTCTATACAGTGGGACCAACTGATGATGTTACCAACAGCAAATTCAAAATGGGAAGCATTCAAAGAACGTATCTTGGAAGCTACTAGGCTTTACATACCAACTAAGAAATATTGTTCAAGGTTTAGGCCAAAATGGATGTCAGATGAACTAATGAGGCATATGGCAGAGAAGAAAAATGCATGGGATACTTACAAATTAACACATGACACAGAAGCCTATGATAGATACAAGTTGATATGCAACCAAGTTACAAAGGAGGTTAGGCAGGCGAAGGCAGATTACGAGAAATCCTTGGCAAGGGATGCAAAGAAAAACAGCAAAGAGTTCTTTACTTATGTAAACTCTAGAAGGAAGGGGATGAATCAGATTGGTCCACTTGATATTGATGGGTCAACTGTTGATGATCCTGCTCAGGTAGCTAACAAACTAAATGAATATTTTGCATCGACATTCACACATGAGGAGTTATTCAGCAAGGGAATGCCAGAGGTGTATTCAACTCTAGCAGTAAGCTACAGAATCCTGAAATAACTGAGAGTAAAGTGGAAGAGAAACTGTTAAAGATAAACACAACTGGGGTGGATGGGATCTATCCAGTTATATTAAAGGAGGCAGCAAAGGAAGTAAGCAAACCCTTAGCCATAATTATGAGAGCTTCCTTGGACTCAGGGGAGGTACCCATAGACTGGAAATGTGCAAATGTGACCCCAATTCACAAAGGAGGATCAAAGGCTGACACAAGTAACTATAGACCTGGGAGCTTAACTTCTGTTCCAGGAAAATTAATGGAGGCACTGGTTAAAGAAGCACTGCAGGATCATTTAGACAAGACTTCAGTTATAGCTCAGACACAGCATGGTTTTGTTAAGGGGAAGTCTTGCCTGACCAACTTGATTGGATACTATGATGCAGTCACAAATGAACTGGATGCAGGGAATAACTTTGATATTATATACTTGGATCTTAGAAAAGCTTTTGATACTGTTGCACATGGAAGACTGCTACACAAATTGGAGCAGTGTGACATTGGAGGCAAATTGCTGCTATGGATAAAGGGGTGGTTGAGTGGGAGAAGACAGAGAGTGGTAATCAATGGACACTGCTCATCGTGGACTAATGTTATTAGTGGAGTCCCTCAGGGCTCAGTGTTGGGTCCATTATTGTTTTCTGTATTTATAAATGATATTGATGATGGTATATCAAGCTTAATGTCCAAGTTTGCAGATGATACAAAGGTTGGCAGGGTTGTCAAGGACACTACTGACACTACACTGCTGCAACAGGATCTGGAAAGGTTGAGCAGATGGGCTGAGAGGTGGCAAATGAAGTTTAACTTTGACAAATGTAAAGTACTACACATGGGAAACAGCAAACCCAGAGCAACGTATCAACTCTGTGGTACTACACTGACAGTGGTAGAGAATGAAAGGAACTTGGGGGTGATTGTGCAGGCAGATATGAAGTTCTCTGACCAGTGCAGATGGGCTGCAAGAGTAGCTCATGGAGTATTGTCAATGATATACAGGAATTTTTCCAGCAGGGATAAGGAGGTGATTATTCCATTGTACAAGGCAATGGTTAGGCCACACCTAGAGTACTGTATACAGGTCTGGAGGCCTCATTTCAAGAAGGATGTAGAGCAGCTGGAACGAGTACAGAGAAGGGCAACAAGATTAGTGAATGGAACAAAGGGGTGCTCTTACGAAGAAAGGCTTAAGTTTTGCAAATTGCAGTGTCTAGAGACTAGGCACCAGCGAGGTGATCTGATAGAGGTGTATAAAGCCTTGAATGGTTTAAGCATGCTCAATGCTGATGGGATTCTTCCTCTATCTCAGAAAAATCACCTGAGAGGGCATAAATTCAAATTGAGGAAAGACAGATGTAGGATAGACGTGCGGAAATTTGCCTTTAGCCAGCGGGTGGTTGGTTGGTGGAACAGACTGCCATCCCTTGTGGTGGAGGTTGATAGCCTAAATAAGTTTAAGGCTCAGCTGGACAGGTATTTTGAACGAACAGAGGGGTGAAGTGGAAGTGGGTTTTTTTTTTTTTTTTTTTTGGCTGATGCTGCATAAGCTTGCTTTCTTGCATCAAATGCCTCTACTAATGCTAATGCTAACTGGATAGATCCCATCCACCCCAGGTGCCTTTCTTGTGTTTATATTCAACAATTTCTCCTCCACTTTACTCTCAGTTATTACAAGATTCTCTAGCTTACTGCCAGAGTTGAATACACCTCTGGCATTCCCCTCGCTGAATAACTCCTCATGTGTGAATGTCGATGCAAAATATTCATTTAGTTTGTTAGCTACCTGAGCAGGATCATCAACAGTTGAACCATTGATATCAAGTGGACCAATCTGATTCATCCCCTTCTTTCTAGAGTTTACATAAGTAAAGAACTCTTTGCTGTTTTTCTTTGCATCCCTTGCCAAAGATTTCTCGTAATCTGCCTTTGCCTGCCTAACATCCTTTGTAACTTGGTTACAGATCAACTTGTATCTATCATAGGCGTCCGTGTCACGTGTTAATTTGTATGTATCCCATGCATTTTTCTTCTCTGCCATATGCCTCATTAGTTCATCTGACAACCATTTAGGCCTAAACCTTGAACAATATTTCTTAGTTGGTATGTAAAGCCTAGTAGCTTCCAAGATAAGTTCTTTGAATGATTCCCATTTTGAATTTGCTGTTGGTAACATCATCAGTTGGTCCCACTGTATAGAATTTAAATACTGTCTCAGTCCATCGTAGTCGCCTTTACGGAAGCAATAACCCTTCCCTTTACCCCTAATGGTAGTTACCTCTTTCAGTAAATCCCACTTCAGCACACTGTGATCACTGCGACCTAGTGGTTCATTTATCTGCAGATTCTTAATGCATGAAGAATCACTGCTGATAATCAAATCAAGAGTATTACTCCCTCTAGTTGCCTCCTGAACACGCTGATGTAGAAAACAATCATCCAACAAATCCACAAAAGCCTTTCTAATGTGTGAGTAACCAGCTCCCAAATTCCAGTCAATATCTGGGAAACTAAAATCCTCCATTATAAGACTCTCTGATTTACTGGCCCACTCTATTTCCCTGTACAGTTTCTTATTATACTCATCAGAGTCATTAGGCCTATAGCACACTCCTACTCTCAATTTTGATCTCCCAATGCTTAGGTCAAACCAAACTGACTCGACACTGCACTATCCAGCGATGTCGACTGGCTTCACTTCCTTGGATTTTATGTGTTTCTTAACTAATAGTATAACCCCTCTTCCCTTCCTATCCTGTCTATCCTTTCTGTAGACGTTGTTCTCCTCAAATTCCAGTTCTGCATTCCTTATATCTATGTGACACCATGTCTCTGAAATCCCAACAATATCTGCCTTTGATGTTTTGAGCAATACCTCAAATTCATCAAATTTATTTACTAAACTCCTAGCACTGGTGTACACGCAAGTATACATGAACCTGTTTCTATTAGTATTAGCTACCCTAACACAACCCATGTGCTCCCTTGTACCGCAATGACTCTCAGCAGTCTCTGAAATGTCCTGCATCTTGTTTTTCAGGCTTCTGCTCATTCCAATAGAAGCAGTGCAAGAATCTCTTTCACTTCTGCCAGTGGCTACTGTTAATCTATTAGTCTTTGTCTCCCCCCCCCAAGCTAGCAGTTTTCTGACCCACCTAACACTGCCTCGATAGCATCAGCAAATATTCTTGCACCCTTTTTATTTAAGTGTATCCCATCCCTGTAGAAACAGTCTCTCCTGTTAACAATTACAGTCCAGGCTGAAAAAAATTCTACCCCTTGAGCCTTGCACAATCTTTCCAGGGCCGAATTGATCGACAAGGCTCTCTTCATATACTCTCTCCTATCGTGTCTGGGCAGAATCGCAGACCATTTTCAAATTCAACCCAAAAATCACGGCTTTTTTTTCAACAGTGACCTGTACTACTTGTTAAGTAATTCTGCCGGTCTCCTACTCTTGATATCATTAGTGCCAACGTGTACAACTATATCACCTTTTGTGCCCTTAAAAGATGATATCCACTCTAGAACGTCATCAAAGTTTGCCCCTGGCAGACATACCCTGGTCCTGTTCCACCTATCCTTTTTACAAAGCATGTTCCCCCGTTTCCCTGACAATAGAGTCACCAACAACTACTAGTTCCTGTGGGACCAGCGCATTCTGCCTTGGGGGTTGCCGCTATGTTGCATGATGACCAAGTGCAAGCTCTGGTGTTGATGTGGGCAGCTGAGAGCTTGATGGGCCCCTCAATTTAGTTCCTTCCAGGGCATCCACCCTGTCCTTCAAGCTCTCATATATATAGGCCCATAACAACGCTGAGTTGTTGCCTGATTTCGATACACTCCTTGCATCGCGCACACACAAAGACATCCCCCATGGCAATATCATGTCCCGTACCTGAATGCTCCACAAACATCATGCAAGCAGTGCATTTTAAAAGGCTGTGATTCAGAAGGCAACTGCCCCCCTTCAGTTCTCCTCTGAGCCACAGTACTTCCATTAGCTTGAGCCTTTTGCTTTGCTGCTCTGGTCTGAGTCATGATTTCTATTAATTTCAATAAAATTTCAATTTCAGTTCAAAATTATTATTATTATTTATTTATTTTTATTTGGTAGTTATTGGCGCATCAGCTTCTGTGGCCATAATGCACCTCCCAAGGTTTTTGCAGTACTTTGATCCAAGCCCGAGGCGGGATTTGAACCCGCGACCTTTGGGTTGCTAGGCAGGCGCTTTACCCACCCAGCTAGCCCAGTCAGCAGTTCAAAATTATAAACCTAAACTTGTATCCCAACACAGTTATAGCGGTATATATATTTTTCAGTGTCAAGTATTAATTATCTACGAGTTCCCTTTATATAACTTTCATATCAGTTATGTATTAATTAATTATGTTACGTTTGTAATCTAATTCGTTATATGTATTTAGTTAAAAGTATAATTTAATTGACAACAAAGTTCAACAAGTTTAATAGATTCTACCGATCAACCGACAATATTATAACTTATACTATACTAACACTATCTAGTTCGGTATATAACGTATCGTATGACAAAGGCGGCAAGTTACGAACGGCAAATCTACGGACACTTAAGTATTAATTAACTTTCAAATCTCGCTGTTTCAATTCAGAATAAACTAACAATCCTTACTAGGTCTATAAGCTACTTACAGAAAATAATTTGATGTAAAAAATATTCAATAAAGCGGCTAAATATGGCTAAAAAACTTCTCGTTCAGCGGAGTTGCAACTTGTAACACGTGGATTTGATACCCTTACTGATACTTTTATGCAATTACAAGGCCGAGTAAAGAATAAATACACTAGATTAATCAGAAAATCACAAAATAATGCTATACTACTAAATTTAAATCAAAAGTTTTAGAAAAACAATAATTTCAAATCAATAAATAAGAAAAATCCACTTAGTGGCTTTGAACACGTCTGGCTCCTACTGGCCTCGTCAGCAGATTCTCTTTATCATTAGTTTATCGTTAGATCTACAATGTAGATCTAACAACAAGCAGTTTATCATTAGATCTACAATGTAGTTCTAACGATAAACGATAGGTATTGATATAATGTAGATTCTACATTATATCAATACCTGTCGTTTAGAATTGTGCATAACTTTTGAGTGTTGCTTTCATACGAAAATTCACCTTGTTAAATTAAAGTTGGAAATAAAATTATAATAGTGATTTTAATTAAGAAATTAAACTGCAAGCCATGTCTTTAACAAAGGGTAAAAGAAAAGTGGATGAAGAATGATGTGTTTTTCAAGATAAATGGGAAATTATGTACTTTTGTGGAGTTGTGCGAAATAAAATTGTATGTTTTATTTGTAATAAGGGAATATCAGTTCTAAAAGAATACAATTTACATCGCCATTACAAAACAAATCATAAAGAAAAATTTGAAATGTTGGAAGGCAAACTGAAGGCAAAATGAGAGTGAATATATATATATTCACTCTCATTTTGTTAAAAAAAAAAATTCTGGCCCGTCAGCTGCTTTCAGATCGTGCATTCGGCACGCATGCAATTTGAGTTTGAGACCACTGCCCTAATGTATCAATTGAGTTAGAGAAAATTTGAGTTGTGAAAATGTTCATTATAGCAGAAATGACTGTACATGGAAAGTGTAGAGGAACTGTTGAAAAAAACTGTCATTTGTTTAAATTGTGCAAATTAATTTTTAAACTTCAGTGTATTTCCTAGACAAAAAAAAAAAAAAAGAAGTTGTGCTTAAATTTTTGCTATCAGAAATACTACTTACTTTTATGTGTATTACATAGCCAGGTGGGAAGGAGCAGCAGTGTGTAGCACACACTTCTTGATTAGACTGGGGTTTGAGCCCGTCACCACCAAATATGGAGGATGCGGAAAGGTCAAGGGAATGACCACTGCATATTCCCAGAGCAATATGGCCTTAGTTGCTAATGCTCCTAAAAACCAAATAACAATAACAAACTTATGTGTATTACCATATGCACAACATTATGTCCTGTTGCCAGTTGCTTTATGTCACATGCTTATAATAAAATATTGAAAACAAAATTTAAATCTATTTTATGCACATCATTCAAAATGACCGACAATGGCAGTTTCAGGTATTTTTAGGTAAGAGGTGGTTCTAGTGTTAAGAGGTTTAGATCACTCTGCTCTACCATGGAATATTGTTCCCATCCAAAATGTGGGAACAATATTTCATTGTAGGGTTAAGTTGTGATGATTTGCACATAGCGATTTAGGAAAAAAATAATGTGGAGAGCAAAAAAGAAAACAAAGTTTTTCAATACAGAGGAAGCAATATTTGGTATATGCTTGTGCATAGGAGAAGTTAGAAGTAGTGTTCAGCAACACAGGTAAGGGATTTCTAGCCAAGATCACTTGTTTAAGATTACCAAGAAAGAAGCAGACTCTTTTTTTGCAAAGAAATGGGATAAGGACTAGGTTTTGAAGGATCATGGTTAAGTTTTCTTCTTCCTGTCACTAGAGAATTACTAGGAGCCCATCATTTAATGTACTGGTGGTGAATATTCGAAAATTGGAGCTATTTGTGCACAGCAGTTTCTCAAATGGGAAGGTAGTATACTGAAATCAGCAAAAACATGTACAGGATTTCTAATCAATGGAAAAAGATCATTAATATACAGAAGGAAAAGAGAGATAAAAAAAAAAAAAAAAGTCTTACAGAGCACTATCATCAGTTGAGAAGTTAGAAAACAGATAACCATCATCTGCAGTGAGCTGTAAAAGGAAAAAATTGGCTAACCAACTGCAAAAAACAGCAAGGCAGATTATCAAGAAGACCTTTATGCCAAACGCAATCAAAAATCTTAGAAATGTCAAGAGTAACTGCTTGAATTTCTATAAAATTTTCCATCAAATTTATCCCAAGATGAGTAAATAAACCAAGAGATCAATGCCAATGGAAGAACACTGACAAACTCCATACCAGCAATCATTATTCAAATGGAAAGTTTCGAGATAGTGTGAAAGCTGATAGATTTCTCTATTAAAAATGGAGAAGGAAAAGGAGAAGTTTGAAAGTTAGAAGAATCCTGAACATCAGTTCAGGTTTCTTCTAACTTCCAAAGCACCTTTCTGACAGAACAGGATAAATGGGATGAGCTGTGGTTAAGGTAACCAACTGGGATTCTTTCATAAAAAGTAAGTAGGGCTTGAAAGACTGTATATGAAAATAGACATTAAGATTAGAACTGAGACCCAGTGTATTTGTGAAATTAATTAGGAAGTTTTTTGGAGCTTTAGTTCATTTTCAGATAAGTTTGTTCCATTAGTCAGACTATTCATGATAAACTGATGTTGATATTCTTGATGAGGTGGGGCTTGTGTGACTAATTACATTTTTGCATGTGGCATACACACACAGCAAGAATATACTAGACTTTCTTTTCTTTCTTTCTTTGGTCAATATGGGATTCCTAATTACACAACTGTTGTTAAGAACCTAGTTTCTCTATACAAGCAATAATAACATGCTCTATGAATTTGATAACACAACTGACATTTGCATACACAGAACAATTTTAGCAATAATATTTAACTTAGACATAATGAACAAAATCTTCTACAATTTATTTTTAAGTGAGGTAGTAGTGGCAACACACATCCATCACCAACCTCATTGCTCTTCTCTGCACCTATGCCAGCAGATCTACATCCTTCCTAATATGAGGCCTCCAGAACCTTAGAAATTTAGTGTATGATTGAACTAATAAAACTAAAAACTATTAATACTATGCCATACTCTACTATGGTCACCTAGGGTTAAAATGAAGAAATATTTGTAAATTATGCATACTGTATGGGAACTACTAGTAGTAGTAGTAGTAGTGGCATGTGATGCAAGAAAGCAAGTGTATGAGGTTATGCAGCATCAGCCAAAAAAAAAAAAAAAAAACACACCATTCCCTCCAAATGCCTGTCCAGTACCTCCTTAAATTTATTCAACCTGTCAACTTCCACAACGACAGATGGAAGTTTGTTCCAGGAATTAACCACCCGCTGGCTAAAGACAAATTTCCGCACATCTATTCTACATCTGTCTTTTCTCAATTTGAATTTATGCCCCCTTACGTTCGTAATCTGAACAAGTGGAAGGATCCCATCAGATCAGCGGGCTCAACCCATTCAAGGCCTTATACACCTCAATAAGATCACTGTGCAGGTGCCTAGTCTCCAGCCACTGCAATTTGCAGAACTTAAGCCTCTCTCTTGTTAAGAGGATCCCTTCATTCCCCTCACCAATCTTGTTGCCCTTCTCTGTACATGCTCAAGCAAATCTACATCCTTCCTAAAATGAGGCCTCCAGACCTGTACACAGTACTCAAGGCGTGGCCTGACCATTGCCTTATACAGAGGTACAATCACCTCCTTTTCCCTGCTAGCAAAATTCCGATATATCATTGACAAAACCCCATGACCTGCCCTGGCAGCCTATCTGCATTGCTCAGAAAAATTCATATCTGACTGCACAATTACTCCCAGGTCTTTTACATTTTCTACCACCTTAAGTGTAGTACCACACAGTTGGTACGTTTCTCTGGGGTTACTTCTACCCATATGCAGTACTTTGCATTTGTCAAGGTTAAACTTCAGTTGCCACTTCTTAGCCCATCTGCCCAAATTATCTAGATCCTGTTGCAGTAGCAGACTACCATTACTGTCATAAACAATCCTGCCAACCTTTGCAAACTTCAACACTAAGCCTGATATACCTTCATCAATATCATTGATAAATATACAAAACAACAGAGGACCCAACACCGAACCCTGTGGGACTCCACTAATAACATTAGTCCACGAAGAGCAGCACCCATTGATTACCACCCTCTGTCTTCTCCCACTTAACCATCCTTTTATCCATTGTAGCAACTTACCCTTAATACCATTCTTCTCCAATTTGTACAGTAGTCTTCCATGCACAACAGTGTGAAAAGCTTTCCTGAAATCTAAACATATGATATCAAAATTATTTTTTGCATCCAGTTCCTTTGTAACCACATCATAATATCCTATCAAATTTGTCAGACAAGACTTTCCCTTAACGAACCCATGCTGTGTCTGAATTACTGCTGAAGTCTTGTCTAGATGATCCTGCAATGCATCTTTAACCAGTGATTCCATTATTTTACCTGGAACAGAAGTTAAACTAACTGGTCTGTAATTACTTGTGTCACCCTTCAATCCCCCTTTGTGAATTTGGGATACATTTGCACATCTCCAGTCCATGGGGACTTCCCCTGAGTCCAAGGATGCTCTCATAATTATGGCTAAGGGTTTGCTTAGTTGCTTTGCCGCCTCCTTTAATATAACTGGATAGATCCCATCCACCCCAGGTGCCTTTTTTATGTTTAACTTCAACAATTTCTCCTCCACTTTGCTCTCAGTTATTACAAAATCATTAAGCACCCTGCTACAATTTGATAACCTTCTGCCATTTTCAAACCTTAATAACTCCTCACGTGTGAATGTAGATGCAAAATACATTCAGTTTGTTTGCTATCTGAGCAGGATCATCAACAGTCGAACCATCGATATCAAGTGGACCAAACAGATTCATCCCCTTCCCTTTAGAGTTTATTTATGTATAAGTGAAGAAATCCTTGCTGTTTTTCTTAGCATCTTTTGCCAAAGATTTCTCGTAAGCGGCCTTCGCCTGCCTAAACTGATTACAGACTAACTTATATCTGCGATAGGCTTCCCAGTCGCTTGATAATTTATATGTATCCCATGCATTTTTATTCTCTGTCACGAGTCTCATTAGTTCATCTGATAACCATTTAGGCCTAAACCTTGAACAACATTTCTTAATAGGTATGAAACTTTTAGTAGCATCCACAATTAATTCCTTGAATGCTTCCCACTTAGAATTTACTGTTGGTAGCATCATCAGTTGATCCCACTGTACAGAATTTAAAAACTGTCTGAGACCACTGTACTCACCTTTACGGTAGCAAAAACCCTTTCCTTTACCCCTGATGGTAAATCCCACATCAGTACACTGTGATCACTGCCACCTAGTGGTTCCTTTATCTGCAAATTCTTAATACACGAATGATCACTGCTGATAACCAGATCATGAGTATTACCCTCTCTGGTTGCCTATCGAACATGCTGCTGCAGAAAACAATCATCCAATAAATCCACAAAAGTCTTAGTAGTGTGCGAGTGACCATCCCACAAGTTCCAGTCAATATCTGGGAAGTTAAAATCCCCCATTATAAGACATTCTGATTTACTAGTCGACTATTTCTCTGTACAATTGTTCATTGTACTCATTAGGCCTATAACACACTCCTACTCTTATTTTTGCTTTTGCAGTGCTTATGTCACACCAAACTGACTCAACAGTGCACTGTTCATCTATATCAACTGGATGCACTTCTTTTGATTTTATGTTTTTCTTAATTAACAGCATAACACCTCCTCCTTTCCTATCCTGTCTATCCTTTCTGTACACATTGTACTCCCCAAATTCCAGTTCTGCATTCCTTATATCTGTGTGACACCACGTTTCTGCTATCCCAACAATATCTGCCTTTGATGTCTTGACCAACACTTCAAATTCATCAAATTTATTTACTATACTTCTAGCACCTGAAACACTTGTCCTCATAAATAAAAAAAACTATTTCAGTTCTCCAGATCAATAAGAACAACTGACATTTAAAGGTCCTCTGCTGCCAAAATACAGTCTTTCTAGTCAGAGTTCAACTTCATTTCCAAATGTCTTCCACTTACATAAGATTTCAGATGAAAGCCTTTGGAAGGCTGAAAAGCTCTAAAATCCATCACAGTCTAAATCCTGCTCTGTAGCATCCCAGCTGTTGTTCACATTCAAATTTGCTGTGTGCATTCCCATGTGGCATGCTTTTCAAATAAAACCTTTACCTTCTCCAGTTTTATTTATATCTCTGGGCTGCTACTGCCCTACACATATTGTGTAACTAACAATATGAATGAAATGTGCTTATTTATTTGTACCTATACCTTTGGCAATGCAGTACATGCCTCTATCTTTGTTTAAAAGATTTTCTTTCATATCTGTTACTTTTAAAAATACATGGAAATTGTCCCTGAGCTGCAGACAATACATAGCATTCAAAGTTTGCAGATGGTACAAAGGTTGGCAGGGTTGTTAATGACAGTAATGGCAGTGTGCTACTGCAACAGGATCTAGATAATTTGGGCAGATGGGCTAAGAAGTGGCAACTGAAGTTTAACCTTGACAAATGCAAAGTACTGCATATGGGTAGAAGTAACCCCAGAGAAATGTACCAACTGTGTGGTACTACACTTAAGGTGGTAGAAAATGAAAAAGACCTGGGAGTAATTGTGCAGTAAGATATGAAGTTTTCTGAGAAATGCAGACAGGCTGCCAGGGCAGATCATGGGGTTTTATCAATGATATATAGGAATTTTGCTAGTAGGGAGAAGGAGGTGATTGTTCCTCTGTATAAGGCAATGGTCAAGGCACGCCTTGAGTACTGCGTACAGGTCTGGAGGCCTCATTTTAGGAAGGATGTAGATTTACTTGAGCGTGTACAGAGAAGGGCAACAAGATTGGTGAGGGGAATGAAGGGATCCTCTTACCAAGAGAGGCTTAAGTTCTGCAAATTGCAGTGGCTGGAGACTAGGCACCTGCATGGTGATCTGATTGAGGTATATAAGGCCTTGAATGGGTTGAGCACGCTGAATTCTGATGGGATCCTTCCACTTTTTCAGATTACGAACCTAAGGGAACATAAATTCAAATTAAGAAAAGACAGATGTAGAATAGATGTGCGGAAATTTGCCTTTAGTCAGCGGGTGGTTAATTGCTGGAACAAACTTCCATCTGTCGTTGTGGAAGTTGATAGGTTGAATAAATTTAAGGAGGAACTGGACAGGCAATTTGGAGGGAATGGTGTGATTTTTTTTTTGGCTGATGCTGCATAAGCTCATACACTTGCTTTCTTGCATCACATGCCACTACTACTACTACCTCAGTTTTCTCACTCCTACCATAAAGTATGAAAATTCTATAACAAAGAATTATAAAAAAATAATTTCCTTAATTTCTCATTATGACAGTTTATGACTTTTATAAATGGTCAGATATGCAACAAACTTACAGATATCTGTAGTGGTTTGATGCTTTGCTGCATCTCTTCAGTAGTACAATTTCTGTTTGCTGTCTGTAATATAAATAAAAAAGTTAACATCCTATTTTTTTTTAGATAAGGCTATTTTTCTGATTAAAACATTATGAAGCTACTTCACACATAAGGGAAAAAAAAAAAGTTAGGTAATTTATACATTATATCATATATCAAGAGTGTTAAATTTTTTTTCTTAAAATTTATAGAATTTTTTTTCATTTTTTTGGATTAATAGAAGTGAAAAGGGAACTAATTTGACTTTCCACCAATTCATTAATTACTACTTAATAATATATAAAAAGTAATTGTTACTGCACATAAAAAACATTCACTCAACATTTTCATAATGAACATATTCAGGTTGTGGCCTATCCCAAATGTACAAACGTTGATAGATAACCCATAAGCCATACCAATAAATATTGAACCAAATAGTTCAGAGCCTTGGTTGAAAGTTACAATTAGTTACCTGTGATTTATTCCAAGGTTTTCTGGAATATCAGCTTTCCTAATGATTTACGAATAACCTAAAATTAATACTGTTGATATTAGCAAAAGGTGTGCCACAGAAAAACTGTCTTGCATATGGACCAGGCAGAAAAATACCTCAAATGACACATGTCCAAACTAAAACACATTAAAAATTACCTACTTAAGTGGGACCAATATTTTTTGTTTCATTTTAAAGAGACAATACAAATGACAATTACTAAGAGCACACACCTACAACCATCCAGGTCAACCTTTATACATGGGGTAGGATGGACAGGAACTGTGGAGAGCTGTCTTCTGTAGTTTAGTATAGTCCCATGAGTCTGAGATAAAGGGTCAGTGAACATAGATAAAATTCTGGAATAATTTCATAAGTAAGGTTTCAAGAATAAGAAGTTTACAGAAATCTGACTGATGAGCTAAGGTAGAGAGAGATGTTATCGAAGTTGAAATTGTGATTAAAGGATAGCATGTTGACTAAGCTGGGAGATCCCAAGCAGCCAGCTTCAACTTACTTTATGATTTTTGTGGGGTCACTAAGGGTGCAGTGAATTAAACCTTGGCACTGGAGTTGCAATCAAAGCATTCAGTAAGAAAATATACTGCGCTTGGTTACTTCTATGTTTTAAGTCAAAAGGAACTAAAAATAATTTCCCTAATTTCAATATGGGTTGATATGTAACAGCAAACTCGGCATTACAAAACAAGAAATTTAACATATTGAACCAGACTGGTACGAACAGTAGACATATTGTATATTTAGACATATTACAGAAAAGTCACGGAAACACAAGATTAGAATTTTTCAATCTTGAAAATATCAGGGGTTTCCAAAAAAGTAAGGTAAAACATTTTTTTTCTTAACAATGGTGAAAGAGAGTGAGATGAAACTCTGTGGACAGACAGACCTGTTAATAACGTTCAAAAAGACGGCCAGTGCAGTGTTGCAGTAGTGTCACCTCACAGCAGATTCCAGTTGCAAAATGGTGGCTACCATGCAAGTGTGGTCCAAAGCAAGTGATCAAGAAGCTATTCGCTTTTTGCAAGAAAAAGGGTCTTCACCAAGTGATATTCATCGTGAACTGGTTGCTGTGTATGGCAAAAGGGTGATGACAAAGAAGCAGGTGTGTTTTTGTTGCAATGAATTTAAAGCGGGCTGTGTTGACATTAAAGGTCGACATCAGGCGGACAGGCCTTCATCGAGCAAGACAGAAGACATTTCGTGCATTAAGGGCATCGTTCTTGAAAACAGGTGAGTGAAACTGCATGAAACTGCACAAATAGTGAATGTGAATAAGTTGACTGTTTATGATGTCCTTGTCTTTCGAAAGGTGTGCTGCTGCTGGGTACCTCTGTTGAGGTACCCAGTGGCAGCACACTGTCAGAGGAGGACAAAGCAAAATGCATGGGGATGTGTCTGGAGAACCTGTTGCGATACAGCGATGAAGCATTTCTGAAATTTCACCACGGATGAGAAAGTTCATCAGGCGGTGCAATGTTGGTTACTGCATGTGAGTACAGACTTCTTCAGTAGTGGTATTGATAAACTGTTCCATCAATGGGACAATTGCATCAATAAAACTGGAAACTTTGTGGAGAAGTAGTGCATGTTCACTTATTTCTTGGTATGTAATTTCAACTACTTCGTATTATGAAACATCATCGAGAAAAAAAATGTGTTGCCTTACTTTTCAGAAACCCCATGCAACAAAGTACCTAAAAATCTACTCTACCTAATCTTAGAAAAAATAAATAAAAATAGCATCGAGTATCCATGATACCATATCAGCATTAGCATTAGTAGAGGCACAATTCAAGAAACAAACTTATACATCAGCAAAAAAAAAAAAAAAAAAAAACCCATCCCATTTCACTGATCCGTTCATTCAAAATGTTTGTTTAGTTCTGCACTGAATTTATTTAAGCTATCAACTTCCACAACAACAGATGGAAGTTGGTTAAAGCAATCAACTATATGCTGGCTAAAGGCAAACTTCCTCACATCAATTCTACACCTGTCTTTGCTAAGTTTGAATCAATGCCCCCTGAGGTTTGTAATCTGAGCAAGAGGAAGAATCCCATCAACATTGAGTCTGCTCAATCCATTCAAGACCTTATAAACCTTAATCAGATTGCCTAGCAGGTGCCTAGTCTCCAGAAGCTGCAATTTGCAGACTTAAGCCTTTCTTCATAAGAGCACCCCTTTGTTCCCTTCACCAGGCTTGTTGCCCTTCTCTGTACACACTCAAGCAACTCTGCATCCTTCCTCAAATGAGGCCTCCAGACCTGTACACAGTACTCAAGGCGTGGCCTGACCATTGCCTTATACAAAGGGATAATCACCACCTTTTTCCTACTAGCAAAATTCCTGTATATCATTGACAATACCCCATTACCTGCTCTGGCAGCCTGTCTGCATTGCTGAGAAAACTTCATATCTAACTGCAAAATTACTCCCAGGTCTTTTTCTCATTTTCTACCACCCTAAGTGTAGTACCATATAGCTGTTACGTTTCTCTGGAGTTGCTTCTACCCATATGCAGTATTTTGCATTTGTCAATGTTAAACTTCAGCTACCTCTTCTCAGCCCATCTACCCAACTTTTCTAAATCCTTTTGCAGCAGTATACTGTTGTTACTGTTATTAACAACCCTGCCAACCTTAGTATCATCTGAAAACTTTGACATTAAGCTTGATATACCTATATCAATATCATTGATAAATATACAAAACAACAATGGGCCCAACACTGAACTCTGAGGAACATTAATAATAACATTAGTCCACATAGAGCAGTATTCATTGATTACCACTTTCTGTCTTCTCCCACTCAACCATCCTTTTATCCATTGTAGCAATTTCCCCTTAATGCCATACTGCTCCAATCTGCACAGTAATCTTCCATGTGCAACAGTATCAAAAGCATTTCCAAGATTCAAATACAGTTATACCCCCGTATCCGCTGATTCAGTTACCCGTGGTTAACCACGGGAAAAAAAAGAAAAAACTTAAGACTTGCTACTCGCATGTCCAATATGATGCTTCCATCTTTATTTTTTTACAATTAGTCTTAGATTTAATTAGATTTACAATTAGATTTAATGGATGCACCGTTTTCAAACTTTTGAATCAAGATTTTGTTTAATTTGAAAGCACAACTCTTGCGTTTGCCCATCATTTTTGCAATTTCAACACACAAAAAAAAATAATAATAAAAAATAGTTGCTATAAAAAAAAAATATATATTCTGACATTCCAACATCCTTGACATAAATAAAACAAAATTTGTCCTTTTGTGGTGCAATGGAACACAACATTCGATGCAATGCACTAAATCAAACTAAACATTTGTTTTGAGCAGTAGGTGTGAAGACAGCAGGGGTTGCAAGATAATAAGTACACTAATCTCCCAATAATGACCTATAACGCCGGTTCTTGTCACTTATTTCCGACTTGCAAAATATCTGTTTATACCTATTCTAGTTATTATTTGAATTTTATGATTTCTGGTTGATTTTTTTTTTTTTTTTTTTTTTTTTAAATTTGGAGTCATGAAGTGTCCCGGTTAATCCAATCCCAGTAAATCAAGAGTCTGATGTACTTTATTATTACTGTATTTAACGTTGCTAATGTCTTACTGTCTGTTTAACTTATCAATTAAACTTTATTATGCATATGTATGTACAAGAAAATCACATTATACAGGATGATTCACTACCAGTGCGACAAACTTGCAGGAGGTGTAGGGGGCACAAAGACGAATCGGAATCACATAGCATTGCAGGGTCCGAAATACCTTCGTCATGCGGTAGAGGACATTGAATGGGAGGTCGCGTGAACAGCGATCCCGCTGGAAGTCAGCATTTGCGAACTGGTTCCCGAGGCAGTAGGATGGACAAGTATTCAAACGTTAAACTGGCCGACATGCACCTCGCGTATGGAGCTGCAGACTGTAATGGGCGCACTGATCTGCGCTTGTACCAGGAACGTTTCCCACACAGGCGTGCTCCTCATCATAAGATTTTCGCACGTGTGCACAGAAGGTTACGTGAGACTGGTTGTTTCACGAGAGGTACCATGAATCGAGAGCGAACGACGAGGATGCCAGACAATGAGGAAAATGTCCTACATCTTGCAGAATGCAATCCGAGTACGAGTACTCGAGCAATAGGCCAACGATTGGGTATTTCCCAATCCACTGTATGGAGGATACTGTCAACAAACCAAATGAGTTCATACCATCTGCAACGCATCCAATCATTGAATCCTGCAGATTATCCACTCCGGAGGACTTTTGCTACTTGGTTTCTTCAACAGAAAAGGTTCGCAAATGTTGACTTCCAGCGGGATCGCTGTTCACGCAATCGCCCGTTCAACATTCTCTACCGCATGACGAAAGCATTTCAGACCCTGCAATGCTATGTGATTCCGATTCGTCTTTGTGCCCCCTACACATCCTGCAAGTTTGTCGCACTGGTAGTGAATTCACTTACATCTGCGGTTTCAACCAGCCACGGTAGTTCTTGGAACGTAACCCCCACGGATACGGGGGTCTTACTGTATTTGATATCAAAATTATTCTTTGCATCCAGTTCCTTTGTGACCACATACAGTATCGAATCAAATTGGTCAGACAAGACTTCCCCTTGACAAACCCATGCTGTGTCTACATTATTACTGCTGGCTTGCCTAGATGATCTTGCAATGCTTCTTTAACCAGTGACTCCATTATTTTCCCTGGAACAGAAGATAAACTAACAGGTCTGTAACTACTCTTATCGCCCTTTGATCCTCCTTGTGAATTGGAGACCATTTGAATATCTCCAATCTGTGGGGACTTCCCCCACCTCCGAGTCCATGGATGCTCTCATAGTTATGGCTAAGGGTTTGCTTACTTCCTTTGCCATCTCCTTTAATATAACTGGATAGATCTAATCTACCCCAGGTGCCTTTCTTATGTTTAACTTCAACCGTTTCTCCTCCACTTTGCTCTCAGTTATTACAAAATCACTTAACTCCCTGTTAGAATTTGATAAACATCTTGCCCTCTCATCCTTGAATAACTCCTCATGTGTGAATAGATGCAAAATACTCATTTAGTTCAGCAGCTATCTAAGAATGATCATCTACAGTCGAACCATTGATATCTGGTGGACCAATCTGATTCATCCCCTTCCTTCAGGGTTTATATAAGTAAAGAAGTCTTGGCTGCTTTTCTTTTTCTATGCCTCCTTTGTGACTTGATTAAAGACTAGCTTGTATCTACCACAGGCTTCTGACAATTTATGTGCATTCCATGCATTTTTCTTCTCTGCCACAAGTCTCATTAGTCCATCTGACCTCTATTTGGGCCTAAACCTAGAGCAGTATTTCTTAGTTGGAACAAAACGCCTAGTAGCTTCCAAAATTACTTCCTTGAATGCTTCCCATTTAGAATTTGATGTTGATAACATCATCAGTTGGTCCCACTGTACAGAACCTAAAAAATCTCTGAGACCACTGTAGTTGATTTTACGAAAGCAAAAACCATTCCCTTTACACTTGATTTTAGTTACAGCTTTAACTAAATCCCACATCAGTACACTGTGATCACTACCACCTGATGGTTCCTTTATCCGTAAATTCTTGATGCATGAATAATCACTGCTGATAATCAGATCAAGAGTGTTACTCCCTCTTGTTGCCTCTCTATCATTCTGCTGTAGAAAATAATCATCCAATAAATCCACAAAAGCCTTGCTAGCATGCGAGTGACCAACCCACAATTTCCAGTCTATATCTGGGAAGTTAAAATCCCCCATTATAAGACACTCTGATTTACTGGCCGAATCTATTTCTCTCTATAATTGTTCATTGCACTCATCAGAGTCATTAGGCCTATAACAAACTCCTACCCTCATTTTTGCTTTCCCAGTGCTTACGTCATACCAAAGTGACTGAACATTGCACAGTCCTTCTATGTCAATTCGATGCCCTTCCTTAGATTTTATGTTTGTTAACTAACAGCATAACTTCTCCTCCCTTCCTATCATGTCCTGTCTATCCTTTCTGTACACATTTGCACTCCCCAAATTCTAATTCTGCATCCCTTATATCTAAGTGGCACCACGTTTCTGATATCCCAACAATATCTGCATTGGATGTCTTAAACAGGACTTCAAATTCATCAAATTTATTTACTATACTCCTAGCATTTGTGTACATGCAAGTATACATGCACCTGTTTTTACTCTTAGTTACTCTAACACAGCCCATGTATTTACTTGTTCCATGATGACTCCCAGCAGCTTTTGAAATCCCCAGCAACTTGCTCTCTACGCTGCTGCTCATTACAATAGAAGCAGTGTACGAATCACTTTCGCCTCTGCCTGCAGCTACTGTTAACCTATTAGTCTGCGAATCCCCCCAAGCTAGCAGTTTTCCAACCCCTCTAACACTGCCTCAACAGCATCAGCAAATATTCTTGCACCCCTTCTATTTAAGTGTATCCCATCCCTGTAGAAGCAATCTCTTCTTTTAAGAAAAATGAAAAGTTCTATAAAAATAAAAAATCTACTGTGAAGATTGAAGGAAGCACAGAAAAATGGTTTATTTAAGCTTGCGGTGAGATTAGGCAGTGTCTTATCAGCACTTCTTTTTATAATTTTTATGGATCTTTTAATAAAAGAATGTAAGGTACTGGCAAAGTTTAGTGTGAGAGACATAAATATTAGATCACTGTTAAGTATAGATGATATTGTACTGTTTTTTGTATCAAAATCTGAGAATAGTTTTTAATGAAGTTGGGAAGATAAGAAATGGAAATGCACAACAGAATATTGATGCTTTGATTGTTGATGAACCTGCTAAGGTAGCTGATAAACTGAATGAGTATTTTGCATCTAAGTTCACACATGAGAAAATCAGTAGGGAAGTGGAGACCAGAAGCTTATCAAACTCTGGAAGTGAGCTAAATGATTTTGTAATAACTGAGAGCAAAGTGAAAGAGAAAAATGTTGGTATTGAACAAAGGAAAGGCACCTGGGTGGGTGGAATCTATCCAGTTATATTAAAGGAGGCAGCAAAAGAAGTAAGCAAAACCTTATCCATAATTATGAGAGCATCCTTGAATTCAGGGGAGGTACCCATGGACTGGAGATGTGCAAATGTGACCCAATTCACAAAAGAGGATCAAAGGGAAACACAAGTAATTACAGACCTGTTAGTTTAACTTCTGTTCCAGGGAAATTAATGGAGGCACTGGTTAAAGAAGCATTGCAGGATCATCTAGACAAGACTTCAGTTATAGCTTGGACACAACATGGGTTTGTGAAGTCTTGTCTGACCAATTTGATTGGATACTATGATGTGATTACAAAGGAACTGAATGCAAAAAATAATTTTGTTATCATATACTTGGATTTCAGGAAAGCTTTTGATACTGTTGTGCATGGAAGACTACTGTACAAATTGGAGCACTATGGTATTAAGGACAAGTTGCTACAGTGGATAAAAGGGTGGTTGTGTGGTAGACAACAGAAATGGTAATCAATGGATGCTACTCTTCTTGGACTAATGTTATTGGAAGAGTCCCCCAAGGTTTGGTGTTGGGCCTACTGTTGTTTTGTATATTTATCAATGATATTGATGAAGGCATATCAGGCTTAATCTCCAAAATGCAGATGACACAAAGGTTGGCAACGTTGTTAATGACAGTAAAGGTAGTGTGCTACTGCAACAGGATCTAGAAAAGTTGGGCAGATGGGCTGTGAAGTGGCAACTAAAATTTAACATTGACAAATGCAAAGTACTGCATATGGGTAGAAGTAACCCCAGAGAAACATAGCAACTGTGTGATACTACACTTAGGGTGGTAGAAAAGGAGAAAAAGATCTGGGAGTAATTGTGCAGTCAGATATGAAGTTTTCTCAGCAATGCAGACAGGTTGCCAGAGCAGGTCATGCAGTATTGTCAATGATATACAGGAATTTTGCTTGTCAGAAAAAGGAGGTAATTATCCCTTTGTATAAGGCAATGGTCAGAACCATGCCTTGAGTACTGCCTACCGGTCTGGAGGCCTCATTTAAGGAAGGATGCAGAGTTGCTGGAGTGTGTATAAAGGAGTTAGATTGATGAGAGGAATGAAGGGGTCTCTTATCACAAAAAGCTTTAATTCTGCAATTTGCAGCTACTGGAGGTCTAGGCACCTGCAAGGTGATCTGATTGAGGTGTATAAGGCCCTGAATGGGTTGAGCACACTGAATTCTGATGGGATTCTTATGCTTGCTCAGATCACAAACCTGAGGGGGTATAAATTCAAAAGGAAAGACCATTGTAGAATAGATGTGCAGAAATTTGCCTTTAACCACTGGGTAGTTGATTGCTGGAACAAATTTCCATCTGTGGTGGAAGTTGATAGCTTAAATAAATTCAAAGAGGAACTAGACAAAATTTTAGAGGGAATGGATGTGTGAAATTGTTTTTTTTCTACATGCAAGAAAGCATGTAGCTGATGTTACATGCTTCCTTGCATCACATGCCTCTACTACTTCTACTAAAGGGTGACAGAAGTAATTATCTGTTAGTTTAACAACTGTTCCAGGGAAAATAATGGAGTCACTGGTTAAAGAAGCATAGACAAGATTGCAGTTATAGTTCAGACACAGCATGGGTTGGTTAAGGTGAAGTCTTGTCTGACCAATTTGATTGGATACTATGATGTGGTTAAAAAGGAACTGGATGCAAAAAATAATTTCGATACCACATACTTGGATTTCAGGAAAGCTTTTGATACTGTTGCACATGGAAGACTACTGTACAAATTGGAGCAGTATGGCATTAAGGGCAAGTTGCTACAATGGATAAAACGGTGGTTGAGTGGGAGAATACAGAGAGTTGTAATCAATGGACACTGCTCTTCATGGACTAATGTTATTACTGGAATCCCCTAGGGTTCGGTGTTGGGCCCATTGTTGTTTTCTGTTTTTATCAATGATATTGATGAAGGTATATCAGGCTTTATGTCCAAATTTGCAGACGATATGAAGGTTCGCAAGATTGTTAATGACATTAATGATAGTATGCTACTGCAAGCAGATCCAGAAATTTTTGGGCAGATGGGCTGAAATGTCGCAACTGAAGTTTAACATTGACAAATGGAAAGTACTGCATCAGGGTAGCAGTCACTCGAGAGTAACGTACCAACTGGGTTCTACTACACTCAGCATAGTGGATCATGGGGGTAATTGTGCAGTCAGATATAACGTTCCTTGAGCAGTGCAGACAGGCTTCAAGAGTAGTTCATGGTGTCTTGTCAAAGATATACAGGAATTTTGCTAACAGGGATAAGGAGGTATTGACCGCTTGTATAAGGAAATGGTGAGGCCCTACCTTCAGTACTGCATATAGGTCTGGAGGCCTCATTTTAGGAAAGATGTAGAGCTGCTGGAATGAGTATAGAGAAGGGCAACGAGTTTGGTGAGTGAAACAAAGGGATGCTGTTACTAAGAAAAGCTTAAGTAATGCAAACTGCAGTGTCCGGAGAGTTGGCACTTGCAAGGTGATCTAATTGAGTTGTATAAGGCCTCGAATGGTTTGAGTAAGCTCAAAGCTGATGGGATTCTCTTGCTCAGATTATCCATCTGCGGGGACAAAAATTCAAATTGAGGAAAGACAATTGTAGGATAGACGTGTGGAAATTTGCCTTTAGTCAGCGAGTGACTGATAGTTGGAACACAGTTCCATCTGTTGCAGTGGAAGTCAACAACTTAAATAAGTTCAAGGCAGAACTAGACAAACATTTGGAGTGAATGGATGGAAGAAAAGGAAAGGAAAGGTTTTTTTATTTATATTTTATTTTTGCTGATGCTATATAAGTTTGCTTTCTTGGATCTTTGCATGTACTAATTCTAATGCTAATGTTAAAGTAAAGCAGGAAGTATCGGAAGCCATAAATTCACATGAAGAAATTCACATGAACACATGAAGCAAAAGAGAAATCAGCCAAAAGATAAAATTAGCTGTTCAAGTTTCAAGCCAATTTTAACCTATGGAGTAAAAGCTGAGTAAGAAAAAAAAGAATTAATCAAAAAGTAATTTTGCAGAAACAATAACAAAACCATATTATAAATGAGGAAATAAGAAAAAATCTAGGCATAACAAACATTCAATCTTAGATTACTGAAGTAAATGTATTTCACAGAATGGATGGGGGAAGGTGGTAGCTATATAGAAAATCAATTAAAAAATGAATGATAATAAGACTAGAAGTAATTACAAGGAGAATGAATCAATGATGTCAAGCAAGCATTAAAGGAAGAACTTATATCTGGTGGGATTAAATATCTAATAGAAACTAGGGAAAAAAAACAATGAATAAAAGGCTGATAGTCTATGCTGATTTATACTGTTAGAATGATCTGTAAACTCACTGGGTATAACAGATTCTAATGATGATTCCCAGTTAAATTAATATCCCCTATCCTAAGAAGTGAAGTGTATTGAGCTCATATAGGCTGCCTATATGTTAAAATCATATCTATCTTTACTACTTTTAGCAAACAGATTACACTGGTCTGCATAGATTCTGATGTTCCCAAAATTCATGGTGTTTTTGGGTGTATTTTTAATGCTAATTCTAAAGATCCAAAACATTTTAACTGATCACACAGCTTTTTTAGAAACAGTAAGAACTATGTTCTTAGGTATATATTCCATGTAGGAAAATATGTATATGCATGCTATTACCTTTGTGAGTGACCAGTGCTGCCCAAAATCCCGATATACCGATTGTATTTAAGAAAAAAAAAAAAGTCTATCTCAGAAACTGTTTTTGCAATAAAAAATGTTTTTCGTGTAATCAAAACGGCCCCTAAAAACAAAAGGTCACACACACACACACACACACACACACACACACACACACACACACACACACACACACACACACACACACACACACCCTGCCTGAGGAGTGGGCGACCGGGACAATTGCCCAGGGCCCCCACTTGCACAATACACAATGGTTAATGAAGTAATTATTATAAATTATACAGTTTTGCATAAAATCAACAAGACATGAAAGAATTGTTCTTGGTCGATGTATTGGCTATGTGGTAATTGCTAATTGGTGCTTACTGACATTGACCAATGCTCTGATTGATCTATACTTGTCATGCGTCAGCTCAGCTGATGGTGTCTTTTGAAGAATATTATTTTGTGTCTTAAGCGACTCCTCCAAAGTGGCTTAAGTTTTTGCACTTGGTTTACTAAATACCTGTCTTTCGTTATTTATTCATAGTGCTTATTTAAATTTTCTCTTGTACCAGCGTGGCTACTCCTATGATGGTTGCCTCGATCCACCTATATTCCATATATAGACTGTCATAATTTGGTAAGTTAAAGTGTTATTTTATGTTTGTTTAATAAATTATTTTATCTGCAAACGACTATACCACAAGTGTGATGATCAAAAACACATCTGCACAAGATTTAATAATATTATTGGATATGTTACATGAAGAAAAGTTTTTTGCACTTACAGTAAAATGAGCAAGCGAGATAGAGACCAGAATCGTAAATATCCTAGTGTATCTGAAAAAAGAAAAAAATTGGCAAAGAAACAAGAAGACTATGCCAATAATAGCAGTTACCAGTGAAGAAGAAATAGAAGATCAAGAAATAAAAGAACACACGAGAGAAAAAGAAACAGGAGATCAAGAAATAAAAGAACACAATGAAGCACAAGGCAAAAATGAAGCTTCTGAAGCCCATTCTGGTGTTGGTGTCCATGAAAATTTTGCTATTGAAGATCCAGCAATTTGGCCAAAATGTATAATATCTGACCAAATGAGAACATTAATAATTAAAAAAAGGACCAGTTCAAATAAAATCTGATAATTTTCCACAAAATAGCAATGGAAGATGCTTTTCTAAGTACTATTATATAAAGCAGTTACCAAATGGCAAAATTCAACGATGGTGGCGGTGGTTAATATACTCATCAAGTTCGGACAACATGTGGTGTTTTGTCTGTAAACTCTTTTCCTATTCAGAAATTGCTTTTTGTAGCAAAGGATTTAATGATTGGTCTCACTTAAATCTAAGAATTCCAGAACATGAACAGTCACCAGTTCATCACAAATGTATGAATAGTTTAATCAAAAGGAAACTAAATTTAATTAAGGGAACATCATTATATGCGAGAAGTGAAGAACTTATAAAAGAAAAGACGGAAGAATTACGTCAAGTATTTGACAGGATTATTGGAGGAATTATCTACTTGGCAAAGCACAATTTAGCATTAAGATGAACAAGTGACAAACTTTTCACAACCCCAGTAATGGACATTTCCTTGGCCTTATGGAACTGATTTCCAAATTTCATCCAGTTTTAAAAACCCACATAAATAATTACTTAGAAAGACAAAGCACTGTTTGCAAAAAAAAAATATTACATATTTTTCCCATAGAATACAAGATGAATTAATTCAGCTAATTGGTTCAAAAATAAAGCAAACTATTGTAGAAATGATAAACTTATCTAAATACTATTCTGTTTTACTTTATTTTACTGTACTCCAGACGTAAGTCAACAAGAACAGTTATCGGTTGTATTCAGATTTGTGTATATCAAGATGCTAAAGTTGAGATTCGTGAAAATTTTGTCACATTTTTAACTGTTAACGATTCAAAAGGAAAGGATTTATTTGACAGATCGAAGGCATTATTAAAAGAATTATGCATACCAATTGAAAACTGTTGAGGACAAGGATACGATAATGGGTCAAACATGAAAGGTGTCAATAAAGGAGTTGTTCAGGCACGGTTTTTGAAGGAAAACCCTAAAGCGATATATACTCCCTGTGCATGTCACAATATAAATCTTGTTTTGGGTGATATTGTCAAATCTTCTGAACTTGGAGTAAAATTTTTCAAGACAATACAACAAGAAATATATACTTTATTTTCATCACCGACATCTCATTGGGATCTACGAGCACCTCGCACAGAGCCCTGCAAAGTTTGCAGCCGGCTCTGCGCATGTATGTGCATACACTTATATATATATAATAGAATATAATGACATTACTGAACAACTAAGCAAGCAAGCAAGAAAAAGTATTAAATTATTAAACTGGGTTATGGATGTTGTGGTTATTGTAATCCTTGATATCTGATCTATGCAGGTTAAGCCTGAGGTGGAGTTGATTTCCAGTTTGTCCTATATATTTCATATTACAGGTTCAGCAGGTTAAAAGACAAACTATGTTGCTGCTTTTGCAGAATATTGCTTCTTCAGTATTGTTCGAAACATGTTGTGGATGCATGTATGGGCATGTAAGGCAGAGCTTGTTGGAGCATTTGTTATATTTTAGATAGGAGTGGGGATGATAGGAACTGGAGGTGGTGACCACAATACTGGGGACCTGGGGACTACGGTACAGATTTCATAACCCTGGACAGCCTGAGCACAACTATATTCCCCTTCTTCCAATTGCTTTCAACTGTCCTTAATAATTACAACTTATTTCTCATACACGATTAGGCTGGCCAAAAGCAATATTAAGATGCTATTCCTCTGCTATCACTCCTTTTTTCTTCTTAAACAAAGTTTAGTGTCTTTTCTACACTAAAAAATTGTCCTTGTTAGTCACTGATTCTCCCTTGCTGGCACTTTGCCTCATTTGTTTAATTGCTTACTTCCCCATCATACGGGTACAGCTCACTTTGACGATTTCGCACCTCCCACCCCCTCACTCAGGGTTATTTCAACTGATATAAATATACTGTACAGAAAACTATCGGCTTTCATCTTTGGTCTCCGATGTAGTTCTGTATTCACCACACTCAGCTAATTTCACTGATTCCAGTCTAAGCACACAGTAAGTTGTCATATACCTGACTTTATTCCTTTATCTTAAGTTACTTGGTTTAAATTTCATACTGAATTTTGCCTTCTTTTGGAATTCAAACTTCCATTCATTTTTCCTTTAACAAGAATTAAAGGGCATTATTTTAGCTTTTTAACTTATATTTACATATTTATTTATGTTTGAATTTTATTCACTCCTTTTGGTCTCTGTCAGGTTTCGTACATATACATCATAACAGAAACAGAGACCCTGCTTATTGCAGTGGCTCCTACGGTTTTGGGTGCCAACTCTATGATGAAGTAGTTAAAGTCCTAGGACCCACTGCTTTAGGTACCTCCATTGTTATCATCGTGTTCAACTGCCGTTTTCTGGAACAACCTTCCTTCATACGTATTTCCTGAAAATTGTCTACAGAAGTTCCAGTCTAATGTCGACAAATATCTTCTCGACCTCCAACCCAAGCATGGTACTAAGTACCATAGGTTCTAATACCTCTCTCGTGTTTGGGGTTTTTATAAAAAAAAAAAAAAAAAAACCCACTACTTCCCAGAAAATTTAGGTAGTTCATGTGAAGAGCAGGGGAAAGATCTCATAGGGATATAAAAAAGAAGGAAAAGGTACTAAGGAAATGTAATGTAAATATGATAGCCAACTACTGCTGGATAGTAAAAGGAGGGATAGCCACTGAAAACAGCCAAAATGAAAAAGTCAAAGTATAAATTTAACCTCACCTAGTGTATAAGAAACTCAGTTTTCAGTCATTTATGCTTGGTGGAAGGGGGTAGCCTTTGCTAATTCTGTTTTTTTTATATATAAATAAGCTATTTGTAAAATCTATAAAAAATTGTTCGGTTCGAGAGTAGCCTGTGCGGATGCAGCTATTGTGCAGCTCCTGGAGAAGAGAAGTTTTTTCTGATTTATTTTCTGTTTTATTAGCTTAAATTGGCATATTTACTTATTTTCTAGAGTAGTTTTATATTCATAGTTACAATACTTAGTTTAAAGTTTAACTTGATAGAGATTTTGTGGGTATTACTTAGTATCGGTAACAGTATCAAATCCACGTGTTACAAATTGCAGTTCCATTGAACGAGAGGTTTTTAACCGTATTTAGCTGATTTATTAACCAATTGTTATATCAGATTATTATCTATAAGTAGCTATAGATCTAGTCAGGATCCTTAGTTTATACTAAATTGAGACAGCGAGATTTGGAAGTTAATCAATACTTAAGAGTCCGTAGAAGTACAGTTCGTAATTACCACCATTGTAACACGATACAGCATATCCGGAATTCGATAGCATTAGCTTTGTATAGTATAGTACATAACATAATATTGTCAATTAATCAGTAAATCTATTAATCTTGTTAAACTTCATTGTCAATTAAATTGTACTTTTAACTATATATATATATATATAACGACTTAGAGTACAAATGTAACAAATAATTAATACATAACTTGATACGGAAGTTATATAAAGGGAACTCGTAGATAACACTCGATACTGAAAAATAAATATAGCGTTATAACTGTGTTAGGATACAAGTTTAAGGTTTTAATTTTGTTCTGAAATTGTAATTTTATTGACATTAAATCGAAATCATGACTCAAACCAGAGCAGCAAAGCAAAAGGCTCAAGCTAATGGGAGTGCTGTGGCTCAGGGGAGAACTGAGGGGGGGGGGCAGTTGCCCTCTGAATCACAGCCTTTTAAGATGCACTGTTTGCTTGATGTTTGCGGAGCAATCGGGTACGGGACATGATACTGCCATGGGGGATGTCTATTGTGTGTGCACGATGCAAGGAGTGCAAGGAAATTAGGCGACAACTCAGCGTTGTTATGGGCCTATATGAGACCTTGAAGGAAAGGGTGGATGCCCTCGAAGGAAATAAATTGAGGGGCCTATCAAGCTCTCAGCTGCCCACATCAACACCAGAGCTTGCACTTGGTCATCTTGCAACACAGAGGCAGCCCCCAAGGCAGAATGCGCTGGTCCCACAGGAACTAGTAGTTGTTGGTGACTCTACTGTCAGGGAAACGGGGAACATGCTTTGTAAAAAGGATAGGTGGAACAGGACCAGGGTATGTCTGCCAGGGGCAAAGGTTGATGACACGGTAGAGCGGATATCATCTTTTAAGGGCACAAAAGGTGATATAGTTGTACACGTTGGCACTAATGATATTAAGAGTAGGAGACCAGCGGAATTACTTAACAAGTACAGGTCACTGTTGAAAAAAAGCCGTGAAGTAGGGTTGAATTTGAAAGTGTCTGCAATTCTGCCCAGACACGATAGGAGGGAGTATATGATAAGAGCCTTGTCGATCAATTCGGCCCTGGAAAGATTTTGCAAGGCTCAAGGGGTAGAATTTTTTTTCAGCCTGGACTGTACTTGTTAACAGGAGAGATTGCTTCTACAGGGATGGGATACACTTAAATATAAAGGGTGCAAGAATATTTGCTGATGCTATCGAGGCAGTGTTAGGTGGGTCGGAAAACTGCTAGCTTGGGGGGGGAGACAAAGACAAATAGATTAACAGTAGCCACTGGCAGAGGTGAAAGAGATTCTTGCACTGCTTCTATTGCAATGAGCAGAAGCCTGAAAAACAATATGCAGGATATTTCAGAGACTGCTTGAAGTCATTGCGGTACAAGTAAACACATGGGTTGTGTTAGGGTAGCTAAGAATAGAAAGAGGTGCATGTATACTTGCATTTACACCAATGCTAGGAGTTTAGTAAATAAATTTGATGAATTTGAGGTTTTGCTCAAAACATCAACGGCAGATATTGTTGGGATATCAGAGACATGGTGTCACACATATATAAGAAATGCAGAACTGGAATTTGGGGAGTACAACGTTTACAGAAAGGATAGACAGGATAGGAAGGGAGGAGGGGTTATGCTATTAGTTAAGAAACACATAAAATCCAAGGAAGTGAAGCCAGTCGACATCGATGAACAGGGCAGTGTCGGGTAAGTTTGGTGTGACATAAGCATGAGTAAATCAAAATTGAATAGGAGTGTGCTATAGGCCTAATGACTCTGATGAGTATAATAAGATACTGTACAGGGAAAGAGAATGGGCCAGTAAATCAGAGAGTCTTATAATGGGGGATTTTAATTTCCTAGATATTGACTGGAATTTGTGGGTTGGTCACTCACACACTAGCAAGGCTTTTGTGGATTTATTGGATGATTGTCTTCTACACCAGCATATTCGGGAGGCAACTAGAGGGAGTAATATTCTTGATCTGATTATCAGTAGTGATTCTTCATGCATTAAGAATCTGCAGATAAAGGAACCACTAGGTGGCAATGATCACAGTGTGCTGAAGTGGGATTTACTCAAGGAGGTAACTACCATCAGAGGTAAAGGGAAGGGTTTTTGCTTTCGTAAAGGCAACTTTGATGGGCTGAGACAATATTTAAATTCTATACAGTGGGACCAACTGATGATGTTACCAACAGCAAATTCAAAATGGGAAGCATTCAAGGAACTAATCTTGGAAGCTACCAGGCTTTACATACAAACCAAGAAATACTGTTCAAGGTTCAGGTCTAAATGGTTGTCAGATGAACTAATGAGACATATGGCAGAGAAGAAAAATGCATGGAATACATACAAATTAATGGGTGACATGGAAGCCTATGATAGATATAAGTTGGTCTGTAACCAAGTCACAAAGGAGATTAGGCAGGCAAAGGCAGATTATGAGAAATCCTTGGCAAAGGATGCAAAGAAAAACAGAAAAGAGTTCTTTACCTATTTAAACTCAAGAAGGAAAGGGATGAATCAGATTGGTCCACTGGATGTTGAGGGTTCAACAGTTGAGGATCCTGCTCAGGTGGCTAGCAATCTAAACGAGTATTTTGCATCTACATTCACACATGAGGAGTTATTCAGGAAGGGGAATGTCGTAGGTTAAGTAAACATTGGCAGTGAGCTAGATGATTTTCTAATATCTGAGAGGAAAGTGGAGGAAAAATTGTTGAGGATAAACATAAAAAAGGCACCCGGGGTGGATGGGTTCTATCCAGTTATATTAAAGGAGGCAGCAAAGGAAGTAAGCAAACCCCTAGCCATAATTATGAGAGCTTCTTTGGACTCAGGGGAGGTACCCATAGACTGGAGATGTGCAAATGTAACCCCAATTCACAAAGGAGGATCAAAGGCTGACACAAGTAATTATAGACCTGTTAGTTTAACTTCGGTTCCAGGAAAATTAATGGAGGCACTGGTTAAAGAAGCACTGCAGGATCATCTGGACAAGAATTCAGTTATAGCTCAGACACAGCATGGTTTTGTTAAGGGCAGGTCTTGTCTGACCAATTTGATTGGATACTATGATGTAGTCACAAAAGAACTGGATGCAGGGAATAACTTTGATATTATATATTTGGATCTTAGAAAGGCTTTTGATGTTGTTGCACATGGAAGACTGCTGCACAAATTGGAGCAATGTGGCATTGGAGGAAAATTGCTACTATGGATAAAGGGATGGTTGAGTGGCAGAAGACAGAGAGTGGTAATCAATGGACACTGCTCATCGTGGACTAATGTTATTATGGAGTTCCTCAGGGTTCAGTGTTGGGTCCATTGTTGTTTTCTGTATTTATAAATGATAGAGATGATGGTATATCAAGCTTAATGTCCAAGTTTGCAGACGATACAAAGGTTGGCAGGGTTGTTAAGGACACTACTGATGCTATGCTGCTGCAACAGGATCTGGAAAGGTTGAGCAGATGGGCTGAGAGGTGGCAAATGAAGTTTAACATTGACAAATGTTAAGTACTACATATGGGAAACAGTAACCCCAGATCAATGTATCAACTCTGTGGTACTACGCTGACAGTGGTAGAGAATGAAAAGGACCTGGGGGTAATTGTGCAGGCAGATATGAAGTTCTCTGAGCAGTGCAGACAAGCTGCAAGAGTAGCTCATGGTGTCTTGTCAATGATATACAGGAATTTTTCTAGCAGGGATAGGGATGTGATTATTGCCTTGTATAAGGCATTGGTCAGGCCACACCTTCAGTACTGTATACAGGTCTGGAGGCCTCATTTCAAGAAGGATGTAGAGCTGCTGGAACGAGTACAGAGAAGGGTAACAAGATTAGTGAATGGAACAAACGGTTACTCTTACGAAGAAAGGCTTAAGTTTTGCAAATTACAGAGACTGGAGACTAGGCATCGGTGAGGTAATCTGATAGAGGTGTATAAGGCTTTGAATGGCTTGAGCATGCTCAATGCCGATGGGATTCTTCCTCTTGCTCAGAATAATCACCTGAGAGAGCATAAATTCAAATTGAGGAAGGACGGATGTCGGATAGATGTGCGGAAATTTGCCTTTAGCCAGCGGGCAGTTGGTTTGTGGAATAGACTTCCACCACTTGTTGTTGAAGTTGATAGCCTAAACAAATTTAAGGCTCAGCTGGTCAGGTATTTCGAATGAACGGAGGGGTGTAATGGGAGTAGTGGTTGTGCTTTTTTTTTTTTTTGGCTGATGCTGAATAAGCTCGCTTTCATTAGCATTACTAGAGGCATATGATGCAAGAAAGCAAGCTTATTCAGCATCAGCCAAAAAAAAAAAAAAAACAACCACTACTCCCATTTCACCCCTCCGTTCGTTCGAAATACCTGTCCAGCTGAGCCTTAAATTTGTTTAGGCTATCAACTTCAACAACAAGCGATGGGAGTCTATTCCACAAACCAACTGCCCGCTGGCTAAAGGCAAATTTCCGCACAGCTATCTGACATCCGTCCTTCCTCAATTTGAATTTATGCCCTCTCAGGTGATTATTCTGAGCAAGAGGAAGAATCCCATCGGCATTGAGCATGCTCAAGCCATTCAAAGCCTTATACACCTCTATCAGCTCATCTCGCCGATGCCTAGTCTCCAGGCTCTGTAATTTGCAAAACTTAAGCCTTTCTTCGTAAGAGCAACCCTTTGTTCCATTCACTAATCTTGTTGCCCTTCTCTGTACTCGTTCCAGCAGCTCTACATCCGTCTGAAATGAGGCCTCCAGACCTGTATACAGTACTCAAGGTGTGGCTTGACCAATGCCTTATACAAGGGAATAATCACATCCCTGTCCCTGCTAGAAAAATTCCTGTATATCATTGACAAGACACCATGAGCTACTCTTGCAGCTCGTCTGCACTGCTCAGAGAACTTCATATCTGCCTGCACAATTACCCCCAGGTCCTTTTCATTCTCTACCACTGTCAGCGTAGTACCACAGAGTTGATACGTTGATCTGGGGTTACTGTTTCCCATATGTAGTACTTTACATTTGTCAATGTTAAACTTCATTTGCCACCTCTCAGCCCATCTGCTCAACCTTTCCAGATCCTGTTGCAGCAGCATAGTATCAGTAGTGTCCTTAACAACCCTGCCAACCTTTGTATCGTCTGCAAACTTGGACATTAAGCCTGATACACCATCATCAATATCATTTATAAATACAGAAAACAACAATGGACCCAACACTGAACCCTGAGGAACTCCACTAATAACATTAGTCCACGTTGAGCAGTGTCCATTGATTACCACTCTCTGTCTTCTGCCACTCAACCATCCCTTTATCCATAGCAGCAATTTGCCTCCAATGTCAAACTTCTCCAATTTGTGCAGCAGTCTTCCATGCGCAACAGTATCAAAAGCCTTTCTAAGATCCAAATATATAATATCAAAGTTATTCCCTGCATCCAGTTCTTTTGTGACTACATCATAGCATCCAATCAAATTGGTCAGACAAGACCTGCCCTTAACAAAACCATGCTGTGTCTGACCTATAACTGAATTCTTGTCCAGATGATCCTGCAGTGCTTTCTTGCATCATATGCCTCTACTAATGCTAATGCTAAAATACAAAATAAATCAAAAGCACCTCCACCAATATTTTCATTTTTTTTTATTTATAAAAAAAATTGACATGACTGAACAAACTGAAACTACTGAAACTTCCATTAAAAGTGTAGCTCAAATTACTTAGCAGTAAAACATCAGAAAACTCTTCTTAAAATGTAGATCAATACTATTTGTAAAAAAATACATTACCCATATTTCAGGTTGTCTTGTAGGAGTTGATATTTCAGATGATGGCTGTATAAGTACTTGAACAGGAAACATTTTCCATGTTTCTAGCTCCTTAGTTGAACAAGCTAAAATCTCTACTGAAAAGCCTGTCAATGCAATATATCCCTATAAATATATAAATTTATCATAAAAACTTCTGTTGTATTTGAAGACAAAATTATGCATAAATATACTGCGCAAACATACTAAGATAGGTTTATACGGGGCATGAACCACGATTTTGACTCATAAGACCTTAACTCATTACCTATGAATATAGGAAATTTGTGGAATAAGGTTACGCAATTTCCCCTAAGAACTGGTTTCAGCTGCATCAAAACAATGTTCAACATTTTCAGTCATGAAATAATGAAATGCAATTGAGCAGCAGCCTGGAAAGCAAGGCAATGGAGATTTAAAGGACTGCTGGGAGTAGAAACAGGTGCATGTATACTTGCATATACACCAATGCTAGAAGTATAGTTAATAAATTTGATGAGCTTGAAGTGCTAGACAAGACATCAAAAGCAGATACTGCTGGGATATCAGAGACGTGGTGTCACACAGACATAAGCAGTGAAGAATTGGGATTTGGGGAGTACAATGTGTACAGAAAGGATAGACAGGACAGGATAGGAAGGGAGGAGGGGTTATGCTGTTAGTTAGGAAACAAAATCTAAGGAAGGGCATCCAATTGACATAGATGGACTGTGCAATGTTGAGTCTGTTTGGTGTGACATAAGCACTGGGAAAGTAAAAATGAGAGTAGGTGTGTGTTATAGGCATAATGAATCTGATGAGTATAATGACCAACTGTGCAGAGAAATAGAGTGGGCCAGTAAATCAAAGTGTCTTATAATGGGGGATTTTAATTTCCCAAAGATTGACTGGAATTTGTGGGTTGGTCACTCACACACACTAGCAAGACTTTTGTGGATTTATTGGATGATTGTTTTCTACATCAGCATGTTCAGGAGGCAACTAGAGGGAGTAATACTCTTGATCTGATTATCAGTAGTGATTCTTCATGCATTAAGAATCTGCAGATAAAGGAACCACTAGGTGGCAGTGATCACAGTGTGCTGAAGTGGGATTTACTCAAAGAAGTAACTGCCATCAAGAGTAAAGGGAAGGGTTTTTGCTTTTGTAAAATCAATTACAGTGGCCTCAGAGATTTTTTAGGTTCTGTACAGTGGGACCAACTGATGTTGCCAACAGCAAATTCAAAATGGGAAGCATTCAAAGAATTAATCTTGGAAGCAACTAGGCTTTTCATACCAACTAAGAAATATTAGCATTAGCATTAGCATAGGCATTTGATGCAAGAAAGCAAGCTTATGCAGCATCAGCCAAAAAAAAAAAAAAAAACCCCACTTCCACTTCACCCCTCTGTTCGTTCAAAATACCTGTCCAGCTGAGCCTTAAACTTATTTAGGCTATCAACCTCCACCACAAGGGATGGAAGTCTGTTCCACCAACCAACCACCCGCTGGCTAAAGGCAAATTTCCGCACGTCTATCCTACATCTGTCTTTCCTCAATTTGAATTTATGCCCTCTCAGGTGATTTTTCTGAGCTAGAGGAAGAATCCCATCAGCATTGAGCATGCTTAAACCATTCAAGGCTTTATACACCTCTATCAGATCACCTCGCTGGTGCCTAGTCTCCAGACACAGTAATTTGCAAAACTTAAGCCTTTCTTCGTAAGAGCACCCCTTTGTTCCATTCACTAATCTTGTTGCCCTTCTCTGTACTCGTTCCAGCAGCTCTACATCCTTCTTGAAATGAGGCCTCCAGACCTGTATACAATATTGTTCAAATATTGTTCAATATTGGCCTAAATGGATGTCAGAGGAACTAATTAGACATGTGACAGAGAAGAAAAATGCATGGGATACATATGAAATAACAGGTGACACAGTAGCCTATGATAGATATAAGCTAGTCTGTAACCAAGTCACAATGGAGGTTAGGCAGGCGAAGGCAGATTACGAGAAATCTTTGGCAAAGGATACAAACAAAAACAGCAAAGAGTTCTTTACTTATATAAACTATAGAAGGAAGGGAATGAATCATATTGGTACACTTGATATCGATGGTTCAACTGTTGATGATCCTGCTCAGATAGCTAACAAACTAAATGAATATTTTGCATCTACGTTCACACATGAGTTATTCAGGGAGGGAAATGCCAGAGGTTTATTCAACTCTGGCAATAAGCTAGATAATCTTGTAATAACTGAGAGTATAGTGGAGAAGAAATTGTTGAAGATAAACAAAAGAAAGGCACCTGGGGTGGATGGAATCTATCCAGTTATATTAAAGGAGGTGGCAAAGGAAGTAATTAAACCCTTATCCATAATTATAAGAGCTTCCCTGGACTTAAGGAAGGTACCCATGGACTGGAGATGGGCAAATGTGACCCCAATCCACAAAGGAGGATCAAAGGGAGACACAGGTAATTACAGACCTGTTAGTTTAACTTCTGTTCCAGGGAAATTAATGGAAGCACTGATTAAAGAAGCATTGCAGGATCATCTAAACAAGACTTCAGTTATAGCTCGGACACAGCATAGTTTCGTTAAGGGAAAGCCTTGCCTGACCAATTTGATTGTATATGATGTGGTCACAAAAGAACTGGATGCAAAGAATAACTTTGATATCATATATTTGGATCTTAGGAAGGTCTTTGATACTGTTGCACACAGGAAGGTTGCTGCACAAATTGGAGCAATGTGGCATTGGAGGCAAATTGCTGCTATGAATAAAGGGATGGTTGAGTGGGAGAAGAAAGAGTGGTAATCAATGGACACTGCTCTTTGTGGACTAATGTTATTAGTGGAGTCCCTCAGGGTTCAGTGTTGGGTGCATTGTTGTTTTCTGTATTTATAAATGATATTGATGATGGTACATCTAGCTTAATGTCCAAGTTTGCAGACAATACAAAGGTTGGTAGGGTTGTTAATGACACTAATCACAGTACACTGCTGCAACAGGATCTAGAAAAGTTGAGCAGATGGGCTGAGAGGTGGAAAATTATGTTTAACATTGACAAATGTAAAGTTCTACATATGGGAAGCAGTAACCCCAGAGTAACGTATCAACTCTGTGGTACTACACCGACAGTGGTAGAGAATGAAAAGGACCTATGGGAAATTGTGCAGGTAGATATGAAGTTTTCTGAGCAGTGCATAAAGTCTGCAAGAGTAGCTCATCGTGTCTTGTCAATGATATACAGGAATTTTTCTAGCAGGGATGAGGTGATTATCTCCTTAAATAAGGCAATGGTCAGGCCACACCTTGAGTACTGTATACAGGTCTGGAGGCCTCATTTTAAGAAGGATGTAGAGCTGCTGGAACGAGTACAGAGAAGGGCAACAAGATTAGTGAATGGAACAAAGGGGTGCTCTTACGAAGAAAAGCTTAAGTTTTGCAAGACTAGGCACCTGGGAGGTGATCTGATTGAGGTGTATAAAGTCTTGAATGATTTGAGCATGCTCAATGCTGATGGGATTCTTCCTCTTGCTCAGAATAATCACCTGAGAGGTCATAAATTGGGTTAACGGGTGGTTTTAGGGAAGAAGAACAGAAGTGGGGTAAGTCTGCAAGATGGGAAAGATCAATCCCAAGTAGTTGTTCTTGAGGATGAATAATTAAAAAGGTGCAGAAAGGGTTAGAGAATTACAGGTGGATAAAAGTAGCAAAGAGGAATGGGAGGTAAATTGTGGAAAGTATTGGTAAAGGATTAGTGGGGGAAACATTCTTTGTTGGCTTTTTTGTTAATAAGGCCAACAAAGAATGGGGAGGGATGAATGTTTTGGTGTGGGGGTATTGTGGGGAGTTATGTTGGGTGGAATAGCAAATGCTGGAGAGTAGCGGATACCAAGCAGTGAGTGGCCCATCCCACAAGGTAAACAGATGCTATGGAAGGGATCCCTACTGGGATTTTTTTTTCTCCTATTTTTCCTCTTTTCTTGATATTTTAAATTTAGTAAATTAAAAAGTTAGTATGATTAAGATTAAAATCATGATGAAATTTTAGTAGGATACAAGAAATGATCCAAATAGGCTGCACCTAAGCAGTAATTTTTTAAGTCTGCTTAACTCTGAGAAAACTAAAGAACTAAAATGGTCTTGGGCAGGACACATAGCTCGAAGACATGATGACAGATGGACTAAGAAAATAACAGAATGGTACCCAAGAGGAGCTAGAAGAAAACCTGGAAGACAAAGGCGGAGATGGATAGATGAAATTCATGAGTTTGTGGGTAGTAAATGGATGTCCAGTGCTCAAAACAGAAGGAACTGGAAAGTTGCTGGAGAGGCCTTCATCCTGCAGTGGATTGAAAATGGCTGATGATGATGATGATGATGAACTCTGAGAAATTTTTTGATAATGTAACAGAGGAGACAGATTTTACTGTATACTGGTTTGTTTTTTAAATTTTCCATTTATTTATTTTTCATTACCTAATGTAACAAACAATTCTTGTCCAAATATTTAAGTAAACTGTAATATAAGAAAACTTTGGAGTCCTGACTGCAGCTCCCTAGCCCCCTACTCCCCATCCCAACAAATAATCCTGAAATTTAGAAAGATGAAAAATTCCTAAACTGTATGGGCATAATATCCAAACACATCTGACAATTTCATTTGCAGTGAATGCAAAACTTTTAATATTCTTTTATGCATATAAATTATAATTTCATCAAAATGTTGGTCAAACTACTTTTGTTCCTAATTTGCCTCAGTGGATATAGAATTAATACAAACTATTAATACAAACCCTTAGCCATAATTATGAGAGCGTCCTTGGACTCAGGGGAGGTACTCGCAGACTGGAGATGTGCAAATGTGACCCCAATTCACAAAGGAGGATCAAAGGCTGACACAAGCAATTATAGACCTGTGAGTTTAACTTCTGTTGCAGGAAAATTAATGGAGGCACTAGTTAAAGAAGCACTGCAGGATCATTTAGACAAGACTTCAGTTCTAGCTCGGACACAGCATGGTTTTGTTAAGGGGAAGTCTTGCCTGACCAATTTGATTGGATACTATGATGCAGTCACAAAGGAACTGGATGCAGGGAATAACTTTGATATTATATACTTGGATCTTAGAAAGGCTTTTGATACTGTTGCACATGGAAGACTGCTACACAAATTGGAGCAGTGTGACATTGGAGGCAAATTGCTGCTGTGGATAAAGGGGTGGCTGAGTGGGAGAAGACAGTGAGTGGTAATCAATGGACACTGCTCATTGTGGACTAATGTTATTAGTGGAGTCCCTCAGGGCTCAGTGTTGGGTCCATTATTGTTTTCTGTATTCATAAATGATATTGATGATGGTATATCAAGTTTAATGTCGAAGTTTGCAGACGATACAAAGGTAGGCAGGGTTGTCAAGGATACTACTGACACTATGCTGCTGCAACAGGATCTGGAAAGGTTGAGCAGATGGGCTGAGAGGTGGCAAACGAAGTTTAACATTGACAAATGTAAAGTACTACACATGGGAAACAGCAACCCCAGAGCAACGTATCAACTCTGTGGTACTACTCTGACAGTGGTAGAGAATGAAAGGGACCTGGGGGTGGTTGTGCAGGCAGATATGAAGTTCTCTGAGCAGTGCAGACGGGCTGCAAGAGTAGCTCATGGTGTATTGTCAATGATATATAGGAATTTTTCTAGCAGGGATAAGGAGGTGATTATTCCCTTGTATAAGGCAATGGTCAGGCCACACCTAGAGTACTGTATACAGGTATGGAGGCCTCATTTCAAGAAGGATGTAGAGCTGCTGGAACGAGTACAGAGAAGGGCAACAAGATTAGTGAATGGAACAAAGGGGTGCTCTTACGAAGAAAGGCTTAAGTTTTGCAAGTTACAGTGTCTGGAGACTAGGCACCAGCGAGGTGATCTGATAGAGGTGTATAAAGCATTGAATGGTTTGAGCATGCTCAATGCTGATGGGATTCTTCCTCTCGCTCAGAATAATCACCTGAGAGGGCATAAATTCAAATTGAGGAAAGACAGATGTGGGATAGACGTGCAGAAATTTGCCTTTAGCCAGCGAGTGGTTGGTTGGTGGAACAGACTTTCATCCCTTGTCGTGGAAGTTGATAGCCTAAATAAGTTTAAGGCTCAGCTGGACAGGTATTTTGAACGAACAGAGGGGTGAAGTGGAAGTGGTTTTTTTTTTTTTTTTTGGCTGATGCTGCATAAGCTTGCTTTCTTGCATCAAATGCCTCTACTAATGCTAATATCTAGCATAGTGACTTGCCATTTTACCTCTCCGATACTGTAATTCCTTTTGATGCTGCATGAAATACAGAGATCCACTGTTTTTGTATAAATACTTTCACAATACATTCTAGGCCAACTATTTTACTTATTCATGCTTGAATAAGTAAAATAGTTGGCCTAGAATGTAAATGTGCAAGTACACATTTACTTGCTTATATACTAATGCTAGGAGTATAGTAAAAAATTTGATAAATCAAAATACTGGTTGAGTAAGTGGTAAGTGGTTGAGTAAGTACTGCCTGTGTCTGGCTTGAGAAGGTTTTATGCAATCTTCAAAAGGATTTTTAAATTACTGCTATCAAATTAGACATACTAAAGGCAAACATTTTGATATAAATATGTAACAAGATCATAACTAAAAGTTATAAATAGTAAAAGTTTTTTCTTTTATTGATATTCATAATTAAATATAAATTTAAAGAGTAATAAGAGAGAGCACACACATCACTGAATAGAGTAACATTATTACCGTGAAGCTAATGAAGTTTAAGCTTCAGGGCCCTCTCTCTTTCACGGGAGGGGGGTCCTAGCAATGTGCTCACATGGTCATGTTTTTGCAAAATTTGCAAAAGTAAGATATTTTAACCACAATCGATTAAGACCACTGTCTCTTTCCACTCTGACTTCCCCTCGTGTCAAGTGCCGTTGGAGTGTATAGTTAAGTTACTGCTAGCCGTCCCGATGTAGGAATGGCTTACAGAAATACTTCTTCCGCCCACTGTGCCAACTCACCCAGCATGGTGACATGAAGGTGCAGGGTAAGAGGTATCACAATATGAACATGTCCTATGGCACTCGGCACCGGAAGTAAGTGGGTAGTGGAGGAGAAACAAGTTTTGAAATGTACGGAGCCAGAAGCTAGTCTGTGGAATGGCTTACAGGAATACTCCTGCCACCCATTGTGCCAACTCACTCAGCATCGTGACACGAAGGTGCAGGGCAAGAGGTTGTATCGGAATACGAACACGTGGGTAGTGGAGGAGAAAGAAGGTTTGAAATGTACAGAGCTAGTCTGTGGAAAATTCTTCCAATAATCACAAGTGTAAAATTGTAAGTGGAGGATTCAGTTCTCTCCTATCAGGAATATAGTTTATAATGTAGCACAGGGCCACATTAATGCTACGGCCAAAACGGCCTCATCCGAAGAGGGGCCTCATTTTCAGCATAAATATTTTCTAAAGTAGTGATAAAAATTTCTAATAATAATAATAAATCAAGAAAACATGTAATATAAAAGCATTCTTAAACTTAACTTGTAAAATGTTTAAATTTTATTCTTATATATATATATATATATATATATATATATATATATATATACTCACACACACAGCAGACTCTCAATTAACTGGGATCGGTTTAACCAGGAAGCAAATTAACTGGGGCAGTTCAAGACTTCAAATTAAAAAAAAATAAATAAAATAAAAATCAACCAGAAATCATAAAATTCAAATAATGACTAGAATAGGCACAAACAGATGTTTTGGAAGTCATAAATAAACAACAAGAAGCGGTGTTATAAGTCGTCATTGGGAGATTAGTGTGCCTATTATCTTGCAACTCCCACTGTCTTCACATCTGCTGCCCAAAAAAAAAAAATTGTTGTGTTCAGTTGCACCGCAAAAAGACAAATTTTGTTTCGTTATTTGTCAGGGATGTCAAATTTTTTTTTTTTTTTTTATAGTAAATATTTTTTTTGTTTAGAAATTGCGAAAATGATGGGTAAACGGAAAAGAGTTGCATTTTTGGTTAAACCAAAACTTGAAATTATTAAAAATTTTGAAAAATGAAAACAGTGCATCTGTTAAATCTCTAAAGAACCATTATAATGTTGGTGACCAAACCATACGCAACATTGTAAAAAATGAAGAGCAGCATCGTATTGGACACACGAGTAGTGTGTGGTTTAGTTTTTTCATTTTTTATCTATTGCCATATTTTTTTACATAGGTTGCCGAACATTTTGAAGTTCAGCAACTTACGGACTTATGTAAATGTGTTTTCACTCTTTTTTTTTTAGGATTTTTAAATTTAAAACAAACAAAAATAATAAAAATAACAATACGCAATCAATAACAAAGATCACGGCACGCACAAATTGCACAACTGAGATACAGAGTAACAAGACAAAAAATAGGAAAGAAGAGAAGATTCTTAATTTATTTGTTTTTTTTTGAAGATTTCAGTGAAGGGGAATACATTTCACCATAATAACATAAAAACCCACAGAATTCCAGTTATCAGTATTATCGCAAATGCAATAAGATCAAGTTTACTACCCATTTATAATGAATTGCACCAACAGAAAAGCCCAATAAACTGGAAAGTGCAAATTGTTTTTATTGTTTTATGGCAGTGACCTCCATAAATGTGCTTTAGTAAAATGTGAGCTTGCATGGGGTGATAATAGTAGGCTTTAACCCTGTGAAGTTTTTACAGAAAATTTCATTTTGACCGTTATCATCAGTGGCACATTATTTTATAGGCAAAAAAGACATTTGCCTAGGGCCCCGAACAGAGGGAGCCTCAAAATCACTGTTTCAAAAACTCATTGCTGTTTTTTACTAATATTTTAAGTGATTTTTATCCAAAACTGAACTTTCTACCTAGCAAGGTCAATGAACTTTACTTGAAGATTAAATTTGACAATTATGTTTTTCCAAAAATGGTTTTACTGATTTTGAAATTTTATATTTAGTTCTTATGTCATATAATTTATTTGTTTGGTTGTCACAATATAATGAAACTGAAAATGTTCTTTGTTAGTTTTTAATTTAGATGAGGCCCCCAAATTTCATTTCGATTTGGATCCTATGAAGGTATAGATTGTGCCCCATGAAGGTATGATGCGTAACTGGTTATCATGGTTCCCAGTAATAGAATAAGTGACAGCAGTATTAGTAAATCTACCAAGAAAAGGAAAGCGATCGATTTGGATCAGAAAATTAAAATAATAAGGATGTATGAAAATGGTCAAACTAACAAATATCGTGCTGAATTCAGATTTGTCAATAATAATAATAGTCACCCTTGAATATGTTATTAGCAATATGTTATTAGTCATTGCCGAGTTACATAAAACTCGACTTATGTAAGAAGTCCTGTAAAATATCTCTTATGTATGTCGGGGACTTCTGTAATTTTGGATTAACTGGGAAATCAATTATCCGGAATTTTTTTTTTTTACCATCTATCCTGGAAAATCGAGAGTCTAGTGTGTGTGTGTGTGTGTGTGTGTGTGTGTGTGTGTGTGTGTGTGTGTGTATATTAGAGGGGCCTCAAATTTAAATATGGTCAGGGGGCCTATTTCATCCTTAATCCGGCCCTGACGTAGCATATACAGGGTGATTCACTACCAGTGCGACAAACTTGCAGGAGGTGTAGGGGGCACAAAGACGAATCGAAATAACATAGCATTGCAGGGTCCGAAATGCCTTCGTCATGCGGTAGAGGACGTTGAATGGGAGGTCGCGTGAACAGCGATCAAGCTGAAAGTCAGCATTTGCGAACCGTTTCTGTTGAAGAAACCAAGTAGCAAAAGTCCTCCGGAGTGGATAATCCGCAGGCTCCAATGATTGGACGCGTTGCAGATGGTATGAACTCATTTGGTTTGTTGACAGTATCCTCCATACAGTGGATTGGGAAAAACCCAATCGTTGGCTTATCGCTCGAGTAATCGTACTCTGATTGCCTTCTGCAAGACGTAGGACATTCTCCTCATTATCTGGCATCCTCGTTGTTCGCTCTCGATTCATGGTACTCTCGTGAAACAACCAGTCTCACGTAACCTTCTGTGCACATGTGCGAAAATTGTATGATGAGGAGCACGCCTATGCGGGAAACATTCCTGGTACAAGCACAGAGCGGCGCGACCATTACAGTCCGCAGCTCCATACGCAAGGTGCATGTCGGCCAGTTCAACGTTTGAATACTCATCCATCCTACTGTCTCGGGAACCAGTTCGCAAATGCTGACTTCCAGCGGGATCGCTGTTCACGCGACCTCCCATACAACGTCCTCTACCGCATGAAGAAGGCATTTTGGACCCTGCAATGCTATGTGATTCCTATTCGTCTTTGTGCCCCCTACACCTCCTGCAAGTTTGTCGCACTGGTAGTGAATCACCCTGTATGTTATAGAGTATGATATGGTGTAAGAATTATAAAGTGCCATATGTATATATATATTTTTTTTTTATGGGAATCATGCAAAATAGAATTTATCAGAATTCCCGTGTTTGTAGGGCACAGTAAGATATAACCTGTGGCAGTACTACAAGCCACAAGTGCATCTGTGCGTGAAGTTGCATGTTTTATGCATCCCAACATATTGGATCACGTTTTAGTGTAACTGAAGCATCTTGTTCTGACGAAATCTGGTGGATCCAGATGAAACGGTATGCAAAACTGCCACCGACTCAGCAAAATGGCCTGAAGAAACAGGTGTTCCAGTGACAAAACATCTACACAACCATATAGCTCAATACAACAAAGCGGCAATTTTAAAATGCATTTGAATTGCTCTTGTGTGTGCCTTAATTTCAGATTAATTTTTTTAATATTTTTTCAGAATTATTGATCACACCAAAATTCAAGCTCATCAGCCAAAAAAAAAAAAAAAAACCAGTTCACCCATCCGTATCCTCCAAGAATTTGTCTAGTTCTCCCTTGAATTTATTCAACCCAATTACTTACACAACAGATGGAAGCCTGTTCCAACAATCAACCACCTGCTGGCTGAGCTGAAGGCAAACTTCCACACAGCTATTCTGCAACCATCCTTTCTAAAACTTTTGCAAGAATATTTGCCAATGCTATTGAAGTAGTGTTAGGTGGGTCAGAAAACTGTTAGCTTTGGGAATTCACAGACTAAAAGATTAACAGTGGCTGCAGACAGAGGCAAAAGTGATTCTTGCACTGCTTCTATTAGAATGAGCAGCAGCATGAAAAGCAAGGCAATGGAGATTTCCAGGACTGTTGGAAGTCATAGCGGAGCAAATAAATACATCGGCTGTGTTAGGGTAACTAAGAGTAGAAACAAGTGCATGTATACTTGCATGTACACCAATGCTAGAAGTATAGTTAATAAATTTGATGAATTTGAAGTGCTGATCAAGACAAAGGCAGATATTGTTGGGATATCAGAGACATGGTGTCATACAGATATAAGCAGTGCAGAATTGGAATTTGGGGAGTACAATGCGTACAGAAAGGATAGACAGGGAGGAGGGGTTATGCTATTAGTTAAGAAACACATAAATCTAAGGAAGTGCATCCAGTTGATATGTGTGGACAGTGCAATGATAGTAGGAGTGTGTTATAGGCCTAATGACTATAATGAGCATCATGAACAACTGTACAGATAAAGAGAGTAGGCCAGTAAATCAATTGTCTTATAATGGAAGATTTTAACTTTCCAAATATTGAATGGAACTTGGATGTTCACTCACCATATCAGAAATTTTATGGATTTATTGGATGAGTGTTTTCTATAATAGCATGTAAGGGAGGCAAAGAGAGAAAGCAATACTCTTGATCTGATTCATCAAGCATTAGATATATCCAGATAAAGAAACCACTAAGTGGCACTGATCATAATATACTGATGTGGAATTATAATATACTTAAAGATACAATTGCTCTCAACAGTAAGGGGAAGGAGTTTTGCTTCCATAAAAGTAACTGCAGTGGTCTTAGACAGTTTTTAAATACCTTTCAGTGGGACCAACTGTAAATTGTAAATGGGAGGCATTCAGGGAGGTAATCACAGAAGCTACTACACTAAGAGATATAGTTCAAGGTTTAGACCTAAATGGATGTCAGAAAAACTGATGAGACTAATGGCAGAGAAGAAAATTGCATGGGATGATCCTAGAATCACACAGAAAGTATAAGCTATTTTGCAATTGGGTTACTGCATCAGCTTCTCATAATCCGCCTTATCTTGCATAAGGCGGATTATGAAAAGAATGTAAAGAAAATCAGTAAAGAATTCTTCATTTATATTAACACCAGAAGTCAATGAACAACACTGGACCACTCAACATGAATGGCATAACTGTTCGTGATCCTGTTCAGATTATAGACAAACTAAATAAGTACTCTGCATCTATATTCATTCGTGAAGATGTTTTTAGGATGGGTACACCAAAAAAATACCAAGTTATAATTAGAAACTAATTGATTTTGTTATAAATGAGAAGACAATGAAAGAGAAACTACCAAAACTAAAAGTAAGGCACCTGTGGCTGATAGTATCTATTTGCTTATGTTAAAAGAAGCAACAAAATAGGTAAGCAAACTGATGGCCATAACTATGAGAGAATCCTTGGATTCAGGGGAGGTTTCTCTAGATGGAGGTGTGCAAATGCATCTCTTATTGACAAAAGGAGATCAAAGAGCAACATGTGCAATTAGCATTAGCAGAGGCATTTGATGCAAGAAAGAAAGCTTACGCAGCATCAGCAAAAAAAAAAAAAAAAAAACAACTTCCACTTCACTCCTCTGTAATTTCGAAATACCTGCCCAGCTGAGCCTTAAATTTATTTAGGCTATCAACTTCCACGACAAGGGATGGAAGTCTGTTCCACCAACCAACTACCCGCTGGCTAAAGGCAAATTTCTGCACATCTATCCTACATCTGTCTTTCCTCAATTTGAATTCATGCCCTCTCAGGTGATTATTCTGAGCAAGAGGAAGAATCCCATCAGCACTGAGCATGCTCAAACCATTCAAGGCTTTATACACCTCTATCAGATCACCTCGCTGGTGCCTAGTCTCCAGACTATGTAATTTGCAAAACTTAAGCCTTTCTTCGTAAGAGCACCCCTCTGTTCCATTCACTAATCTTGTTGCCCTTCTCTGTACTCATTCCAGCAGCTCTACATCCTTCTTGAAATGAGGCCTCCAAACCTGTATACAGTACTCTAGGTGTGGTCTGACCACTGCCTTATACAAGGGAATAATCACCTCCTTATCCCTGCTAGAAAAATTCCTGTATATCATTGACAATACACCATGAGCTACTCTTGTAGCCCGTCTGCACTGCTCAGAGAACTTCATATCTGCCTGCACAATTACCCCCAGGTCCTTTTCATTCTCTACCACTGTCAGAGTAGTAGCACAGAGTTGATACGTTACTCTGGGGTTGCTGTTTCCCATATGTAGTACTTTACATTTGTCAATGTTAAACTTCATTTGCCACCTCTCAGCCCATCTGCTCAACCTTTCCAGATCCTGTTGCAGCAGCATAGTGTCAGTAGTGTCCTTGACAACAGTGCCAACCTTCGTATCGTCTGCAAACTGGACATTAAGCTTGATATACCATTATCAATATCATTTATAAATACAGAAAACAATAATGGACCCAACACTGAACCCTGAGGAACTCCACTAATAACATTAGCATTAGCATTAGTAGAGGCATATGATGCAAGAAAGCAAGCTTATTCAGCATCAGCCAAAAATAAAAAAAAAACACACCACTCCCATTTCACCCCTCCGTTCGTTCGAAATACCTGTCCAGTTGAGCCTTAAATTTGTTTAGGCTATCAACTTCAACAACAAATGATGGAAGTCGGTTCCACCAAACAACCACCCGCTGGCCAAAGGCAAATTTCCGCACACCTATCTGACATCCATCCTTCCTCAATTTGAATTTATGCCCTCTGAGGTGATTATTCTGAGCAAGAGGAAGAATCCCATTTGCATTGAGCATGCTCAAACCATTCAAAGGGGAAGAATCCCATTTGCATTGAGCATGCTCAAACCATTCAAAGGCTTATACACCTCTATCAGATCACCTCGCCGGTGCCTAGTCTCCAGACTCTGTAATTTGCAAAACTTAAGCCTTTCTTCATAAGAGCAACCCTTTGTTCCATTCACTAATCTTGTTGCCCTTCTCTGTACCCGTTCCAGCAGCTCTACATCCTTCTTGAAATGAGGCTTCCAGACCTGTATACAGTACTCAAGATGTGGCCTAACAATTGCCTTATACAAGGGAATAATCACCTCCTTATCCCTGCTAGAAAAATTCCTGTATATCATTGACAAGACACCATGAGCTACTCTTGCAGCTCGTCTGCACTGCTCAGAGAACTTCATATCTGCCTGCACAACCACCCCCAAGTCCCTTTCATTCTCTACCACTGTCAGTGGAGTACCACACAGTTGATACGTTGCTCTGGGGTTGCTGTTTTCCCATGTGTAGTACTTTACATTTGTCAATGTTAAACTTCATTTGCCACCTCTCAGCCCATCTGTTCAACCTTTCCAGATCCTGTTTCAGCAGCATAGCGTCAGCAGTGTCCTTAACAACCCTGCCAACCTTTGTATCATCTGCAAACTTGGACATTAAACTTGATATACCATCATCAATATCATTCATAAACACCGAAAACAACAACGGACCCAACACTGAACCCTGAAGAACTCCACTAATAACATTAGTTCACGTTGAGCAGTGTCCATTGATTACCACTCTCTGTCTTCTGCCACTCAACCATCCCCTTATCCATAGCAGCAATTTGCCTCCAATGCCACACTGCTCCAATTTGTGCAGCAGTCTTCCATGTGCAACAGTATCAAAAGCCTTTCTAAGATCCAAATATATAATATCAAAGTTATTCCCTACATCCAGTTCTTTTGTGACTACATCATAGTATCCAATCAAATTGGTCAGGCAAGACCTGCCCTTAACAAAACCATGCTGCGTCTGAGCTATAACTGAATTCTTGTCTAGATGATCCTGCAGTGCTTCTTTAACCAGTGCCTCCATTAATTTTCCTGGAACAGAAGTTAAACTAACAGGTCTATAATTACTTGTGTCAGCCTTTGATCCTCCTTTGTGAATTGGGGTTACATTTGCACATCTCCAGTCTATGGGTACCTCCCCTGAGTCCAAAGAAGCTCTCATAATTATGGCTAGGGGTTTGCTTACTTCCTTTGCTGCCTCCTTTAATATAACTGGATAGATCCCATCCACCCCAGGTGCCTTTTTTATGTTTATCCTCAACAATCTCTCCTCCACTTTCCTCTCAGTTATTACAAAATCATCTAGCTCACTGCCAATGTCTACTTTACCTACGTCATTCTCCTTCCTGAATAACTCCTCATGCGTGAATGTAGATGCAAAATACTCGTTTAGATTGTTAGCCACCTGAGCAGGATCCTCAACTGTTAAACCATCAATATCCAGTGGACCAATCTGATTCATCCCTTTCCTTCTTGAGTTTAAATAGGTAAAGAACTCTTTTCTCTTTTTCTTTGCATCCTTTGCCAAAGATTTTTCGTAGTCTGCCTTTGCCTGCCTAATCTCCTTTGTGACTTGGTTACAGACCAACTTATATCTATCATAGGCTTCCATGTCGCCAATTAATTTGTATGTATTCCATGCATTTTTCTTCTCTGCCACATGCCTCATTAGTTCATCTGACAACCGTTTGGCCTAAACCTTGAACAATATTTCTTAGTTGGTATGTAAAGCCTGGTAGCTTCCAAGATTAGTTCCTTGAATGCTTCCCATTTTGAGTTTGCTGTTGGTAACATCATCAGTTGGTCCCACTGTATAGAATTTAAATACTGTCTCAGACCATCATAGTCGCCTTTACGAAAACAAGAACCCTTCCCTTTACCTCCGATGGTAGTTACCTCCTTGAGTAAATTACCTCCTTGGAACAGGACCACGGTATGTCTGCCAGGGGCAAAGGTTGATGACGTTGTAGAGCGAATATCATCTTTTAAGGGCACACAAAAGGTGATATAGTTGTTCACATTGGCACTAATAATATTAAGAGTAGGAGACCGACAGAATTACTTAACAAGTACAGGTCACTGTTGAACAAAAGCCGAGAATTAGGGTTGAATTTGAAAGTGTCTGCAATTCTGCCCAGACACGATAGGAGGGAATATATGATGAGAGCCTTGTCGATCAATTCGGCCCTGGAAAGATTGTGCAAGGCTCAAGAGGTAGACTTGTTTTCAGCCTGGACTGTACTTGTTAACAGGAGAGATTGCATCTACAGGGATGGAATACACTTAAATAGAAAGGGTGCAAGAATATTTGCTGATGCTATCGAGGCAGTGTTAGGTGGGTCGGAAAACTGCTAGCTTGGGGGGAGACAAAGACCAATAGATTGACAGTAGCCACTGGCAGAGGTGAAAGAGATTCTTGCACTGCTTCTATTAGAATGAGCAGAAGCCTGAAAAACAAGATGCAATGTATTTCAGAGACTGCTGGGAGCCATTGCGGTACAAGTAAACACATGGGTTGTGTTAGGGTAGCTAAGAATAGAAACAGGTGCAGGTATACTTGCGTGTACACCAATGCTAGGAGTTTAGTAAATAAATTTGATGAATTTGAGGTATTGCTCAAAACATCAAAGGCAGATATTGTTGGGATATCAGAGACGTGGTGTCACACAGATATAAGGGATGCAGAACTGCAATTTGGGGAGTACAACGTCTACTGAAAAGATAGACAGGATTGGAAGGGGGGAGGTGTTATGCTATTAGTTAAGAAACACATAAAAACCAAGGAAGTGAAGCCAGTCGACATCGCTGGACAGTGCAGTGTTCAGTCAGTTTGGTGTGACATAAGCATTGGAAGATCAAAATTGAGAGTAGGAGTGTGCTATAGGCCTAATGACTCTGATGAGTATAATAAGGAACTGTACAGGGAAATAGAGTGGGCCAGTAAATCAGAGAGTCTTATAATGGGAGATTTTAATTTCCCAGATATTGACTGGAATTTGGGGGCTGGGTACTCACACACTAGCAGGGCTTTTGTGGATTTATTGGATGATTGTTTTCTACATCAGCATGTTCGGGAGGCAACTAGAGGGAGTAATACTCTCGATTTGATTATCAGCAGTGATTCTTCATTATTAAGAATCTGCAGATAAATGAACCACTAGGTGGCAGTGATCACAGTGTGCTGAAGTGGGATTTACTCAAAGAGGTAACTACCATTAGGGGTAAAGGGAAGGGTTATTGCTTCCGTAAAGGCGACTACGATGGACTGAGACAGTATTTAAATTCTATACAGTGGGACCAACTGATGATGTTACCAACAGCAAATTCAAAATGGGAAGCATTGAAAGAACTTATCTTGGAAGCTACTAGGCTTTACATACCAACTAAGAAATATTGTTCAAGGTTTAGGCCAAAATGGATGTCAGATGAACTAATGAGGCATATGGCAGAGAAGAAAAATGCATGGGATACTTACAAATTAACACATGACACAGAAGCCTATGATAGATACAAGTTGATATGCAACCAAGTTACAAAGGAGGTTAGGCAGGCGAAGGCAGATTACGAGAAATCCTTGGCAAGGGATGCAAAGAAAAACAGCAAAGAGTTCTTTACTTATGTAAACTCTAGAAGGAAGGGGATGAATCAGATTGGTCCACTTGATATTGATGGGTCAACTGTTGATGATCCTGCTCAGGTAGCTAACAAACTAAATGAATATTTTGCATCGTCATTCACACATGAGGAGTTATTCAGCAAGGGAATGCCAGAGGTGTATTCAACTCTAGCAGTAAGCTACAGAATCCTGAAATAACTGAGAGTAAAGTGGAAGAGAAACTGTTGAAGATAAACACAACTGGGGTGGATGGGATCTATCCAGTTATATTAAAGGAGTCAGCAAAGGAAGTTAGCAAACCCTTAGCCATAATTATGAGAGCTTCCTTGGACTCAGGGGAGGTACCCATAGACTGGAAATGTGCAAATGTGACCCCAATTCACAAACGAGGATCAAAGGCTGACACAAGTAATTATAGACCTGTGAGCTTAACTTCTGTTCCAGGAAAATTAATGGAGGCACTGGTTAAAGAAGCACAGCAAGATCATTTAGACAAGACTTCAGTTATAGCTCAGGCACAGCATGGTTTTGTTAAGGGGAAGTCTTGCCTGACCAACTTGATTGGATACTATGATGCAGTCACAAAAGAACTGGATGCAGGGAATAACTTTGATATTATATACTTGGATCTTAGAAAGGCTTTTGATACTGTTGCACATGGAAGACTGCTACACAAATTGGAGCAGTGTGACATTGGAGGCAAATTGCTGCTATGGATAAAGGGGTGGTTGAGGGGGAGAAGACAGAGAGTGGTAATCAATGGACACTGCTCATCGTGGACTAATGTTATTAGTGGAGTCCCTCGGGGCTCAGTGTTGGGTCCATTATTGTTTTCTGTATTTATAAATGATATTGATGATGGTATATCAAGCTTAATGTCCAAGTTTGCAGATGATACAAAGGTTGGCAGGGTTGTCAAGGACACTACTGACACTATGCTGCTGCATGAAAAGGACCTGGGGGTAATTGTGCAGGCAGATATGAAGTTCTCTGAGCAGTGCAGACGGGCTACAAGAGTAGCTCATGGTGTATTGTCAATGATATACAGGAATTTTTCTAGCAGGGATAAGGAGGTGATTATTCCCTTGTATAAGGCAGTGGTCAGACCACACCTAGCTTCACTTCCTTGGATTTTATGTGTTTCTTAACTAATAGCATAAACCCTCCTCCCCTCCTGTCCTGTCTATCCTTTCTATACACATTGTATTCCCCAAAATTTAGTTCATTAGTCCACAAGTCAAAGCTCATTAGTCCACAATGAGCAGTGTCCATTAATTACCACTCACTGTCTTCTCCCCCTCAACCACCCCTTTATCCATAGCAGCAATTTGCCTCCAATGCCACACTGTTCCAATTTGTACAGCAGTCTTCCATGTGCAACAGTATCAAAAGCTTTTCTAAGATCCAAGTATATAATATCAAAGTTATTCCCTGCATCCAGTTCTCTTGTGACTGCATCATAGTATCCAATCAAGTTGGTCAGGCAAGACTTCCCCTTAACAAAACCATGCTGTGTCCGAGTTATAACTGAAGTCTTGTCTAGATGATGCTGCAGTGCTTCTTTAACCAGTGCCTCCATTAATTTTCCTGGAACAGAAGTTAAACTCACAGGTCTATAATTACTTGTGTCGCCCTTTGATCCTCCTTTGTGAATTGGGGTCACATTTGCACATCTCCAGTCTGTGGATACCTCCCCTGAGTCCAAGGAAGCTCTCATAATTATGGCTATGGGTTTGCTTAGTTGCTTTGCTGCCTCCTTTAATATAACTGGATAGATCCCATCCACCCCAGGTGCCTTTCTTGTGTTTATCTTCAACAATTTCTCCTCCACTTTACTCTCAGTTATTACAAGATTCTCTAGCTCACTGCCAGAGTTGAATACACCTCTGGCATTCCCCTTGCTGAATAACTCCTCATGTGTGAATGTCGATGCAAAATATTCATTTAGTTTGTTAGCTACCTGAGCAGGATCATCAACAGTTGACCCATCGATATCAAGTGGACCAATCTGATTCATCCCCTTCTTACTAGAGTTTACATAAGTAAAGAACTCTTTGCTGTTTTTCTTTGCATCCATTGCCAATGATTTCTTGTAATCTGCCTTCGTCTGCCTAACCTCCTTTGTAACTTGGTTACAGATCAACTTGTATCTATCATAGGCTTCTGTGTCACGTGTTAATTTGTATGTATCCCATGCATTTTTCTTCTCTGCCATATGTCTCATTAGTTCATCTGATATCCATTTAGGCCTAAACCTTGAACAATATTTCTTAGTTGGTATGTAAAGACTAGTTGAATGCTTCCCATTTTGAATTTGCTGTTGGTAACATCATCAGTTGGTCCCAATGTATAGAATTTAAATACTGTCTCAGACCATCGTAGTTGCCTTTACGAAAGCAATAACTCTTCCCTTTACCCCTAATGGTAGTTAACTCTTTGAGTAAATCCCACTTCGGCACACTGTGATCACTGCCACCTAGTGGTTCCTTTATCTGCAGATTCTTAATGCATGAAGAATCACTACTGATAATCAAATCAAGAGTATTATTCCCTCTAGTTGCCTCCCGAACATGCTGATGTAGAAAACAATCATCCAATAAATCCACAAAAGCCTTGCTAGTGTGTGAGTGACCAGCCCACAAATTCCAGTCAATATCTGGGAAATTAAAATCCTCCATTATAACACTCTCTGATTTACTGGCCCACTCTATTTCCCTGTACAGTTTCTTATTATACTCATCAGAGTCATTAGGCCTATAGCACACTCCTACTCTCAATTTTGATCTCCCAATGCTTATGTCACACCAAACTGACTGGACACTGCACTGTCCAGTGATGTCAACTGGCTTAACTTCCTTGGATTTTATGTGTTTCTTAACTAATAGCATAACCCCTCCTCCCTTCCTATCCTGTCTATCCTTCCTGTAGATGTTGTACTCCTCAAATTCCAGTTCTGCATTCCTTATGTCTGTGTGACACCACATCTCTGATATCCCAACAATATCTGCCTCAAATTCAAATTTATTTACTAAACTCCTAGCATTGGTGTACACGCAAGTATATATGCACCTGTTTCTATTCTTAGCTACCCTAACATAAGCCATGTGTTTACTTGTACTGCAATGACTCCCAGCAGTCTCTGAAATATCCTGCATCTTGTTTTTCAGGCTTCTGCTCATTCCAATAGAAGCAGTGCAAGAATCACTTTCACCTCTGCCAGTGGCTACTGTTAATCTATTAGTCTTTGTGTCCCCCCAAGCTAGCAGTTTTCCGACCCACTTAACACTGCCTCGATAGCATCAGCAAATATTCTTGCACTCTTTCTATTTATATTATAGTTCTATAAACTTGACTTCTGTATCAGTAAAATAATTGAATCAGTGGTTAAAGAGGTATTGAAGGATCATTTTAATGTGAATGGAATTATACAGAAATCACAGCATGGGTTTGTTAAGGGCAAATCCTGTCTGACCAATCTAATTAGCTACAAAGACACAGTAACAAAGGAAAAATGCAAACAATAATTTTGACATCATATATTTCTATTTTAGTAAAACCTTTGACACCTGTTTCATACAAGATTTCTGTAAAAATTGAATAAGTGTTGCATTAAGGACAAGTTACTGCTATGGATAAAGGGATAGTTGAGTGGCAGTTGTTGTTGTTGTTGTTGTTGTTTGGTTTTTAGGAGCATTAGCAACCAAGGCCATATTGCTCCGGGAATATGCGGTGGTCATTCCCTTGACCTTTCTGCATCCTCCGTATTTGGTGGTGACGGGCTTGAACCCCGGTCTAATCAAGAAGCGTGTGCTACGCACTGCTGCTCCTTCCCACCTGGCTACGGAGGCGCCTTTGAGTGGCAGAAGACAGAAGGTGGTTATAAATGGGAACACTGTTCTTAGACTAATGTTATAGTGAAGTCCCTCAGCGGGTCAGAGCTGGTCCCCTTACTGTTTACAGTATTTATTAACAATACTGATGAAAGCATATCAAACTTACTGTCTAATTTTACAGATGATACAAAGGTTGGAAGGATGGTTAATGACAGGAATCTAGGTGCCCTACTGCAGCAATTCCTAGATAAATTAGGCAGATAAAAGGCTGAGAAGTGGAAATTGAAGTTTAACATTGTTAAATGTTAAACTTCAATTTTAAACTGAAATTGCATTTGTCAACTTTAAACTGAAGTTTAACATTGACAAATGTAAAGTACGGCAGATGGGTAGCAGTAACCCCAGAGTAACATATGAACTGTGTGGTATTACACTCAGAGCGGAGAATGAAAAAGACCTGGGGCTAATCATGCAGTCAGATATGAAGTTTCTGAGCAGTGCAGACAGGCTGCAAGAGCAGCTCATGGGGTCTTGTCAACAATAGATAGGAATTTTGCTAGCAGGGATAAGGAAATGATTATCCCCTTGTACAAGGCAATGGTCAGGCCACACCTTGAATACGGCATAGAAGTCTGGAGGCCTCATTTTAGGAAAGATGTTGAGCTACTAGAACGTACAGAGTACAGAAAAGGGCAACGAGATTTTTTTTTTTTTTTTTTTTTTTTTTATGAAAACCCCAAACATGAAAGGTATCAAAACCTATAGTACTTAGTACCGTGCATTGTTTGAAGGAGAAGTATGAGGGGGAGGGGGATGCCGGAAACTTTGCTCTAGAGACTAAACATGGGTTTCACCACTTCAAGCCTCCAATAAGCAAAGTGGTTGGTACATGTGTGCCCTTTTCCCCCCACTCATTTAGCATTATCATGCAGCAACATTTCTCAGGCCAACTGTGGAACAAAGGGTTTCTGTTACTCTTAATAAAAGATAGGCTTAAGTTCTACAAATTGCAGGTTAGACATCTGGAGACTAGGCACCTGTGAGGTGATCTGAGTGAGATTTATAAGGCCTTGAATGGTTTGAGCAGTGCTGATGGGTTTCTTCTTTTTGCTCAGATTACACACCTGAGTGGGCATAAATTGAAATTGAGGAAAGACAGTTGTAGAATAGATGTGCGGAAATTTGCCTTTAGCCAGCGGGTGGTTGATTGCTGGAACAAACTTCCATCTGTTGTTGTGGGAGCTTAAATAAATTCAAGACTGAAATAGACAAACCTTTGGAGTGAATGGATGGATGAGTGAAATGGGAAGGGTTTTTTTTTTTTGCTGATGCTATATAAGCTTGGTTTCTTGCATCATATGCATCCACTAATGCTAAATGCAAGACACTGCAGATGGGTAGCAGTAATACCAGAATAACTTACCAATTAGATGGTACCACACTCATGGTGGTGAAGAATAAAAGAGATTAGGGTTAATTGTACAGTCTGACATGAAGTTCTGTGAACAGTGCAGACAGGCTGTCAGAACAGCTCATGGGGGATTCTGTCAATGATATACAGCAACTCTGCCAGAAGGGACAAAACAAGGAATGATTATTCCATTGTAAAAGATGATGGTTAGGCCATAATCTTGAGTACTGCATACAGATGTGGATCTCTTGAAACTGATGCAGAGAATAGCAACCAGATGAGTCAAGAATATAAAGGAGTTCTATTACCATAAAAGTCTTTGGTTTTGCAAACTGCTGAGTTTGCAAACTATGCACTTTCAGGAGACCTGATTGAAATGAGTATTAAATGGAGTGAGTAAACGATGATGATGATAGTAATCCAACTCTTTCTCAGACAGCACACAGAAGGGGACATAAACTGAAAAAGGATGGCTGCAGCGTTGATGTGAAAAATTTGCTTTTAACCAGAGAGTAACTGATGTAGGAACATGCTATTAACTGGAGTTGTGCATGAGTGTAGTTTGAATAAATTTAGGGTAGAATTAGACATAATATTAAATGGGATGGACAGATGAGATAGGTAGTGTTTTTTGGCTGCTGTTTTTTTTTTCCCTCTCTTCTGTTGATCTTGCTTCCTTGCATTATTTGCCATACTAGCACTACTAATAATAATAAAGCACCAGGAAAACCAAAATAAGAATAGGTGTACATCACAGACCAAATGTCTGTTATGAATATAATGAATAATTATACAGCCCAACAGAATGAGTCAGCAAATTTGCTACTCAATAAAAATGCTAATTTTAAAATGGGAAAAACACATAAGACACTTTCTATTCAATGCATGCTAATTCAGACTGATTGCAGATAAATGTGAAATTTATGCGTTACTGTATCTGGATGGGTCACCGAGCATGCAACATCACAACTCATTACAATGCTACAATTTCAAGATACAAAGTCAGTCCCCAAATTTTTTGATCATCTCATATTCTCTTAAACAAATTTTATCGGAACAAATTTTTAAAAAAATTTTCTTGTTAAGCGTAAATACTGAGTTCAGTTTATTTTTCAAAGAAGTCACCGTGTGTCTTCATTAGTTCTTATTGAGAAAAACAATACAACATTAAACAAACCCTCACCTAGCCCATGGAGTTTCAAGAAACCTGAATGCAGCCCCTCAACATAAATGAGTATTACTGGGTTAAATCACCAAATTCAGCCATTATGGGAATATCAGAAACATGTCACTCTGATATAGGGCACCACTGGGTTTTTTTTTTTTGGTAGTTATTGGCGCATCGGCTTCTGTGGCCATAGTGCACCTCCCAAGGTTTTTTGCAGTACTTTGATCCAAGCCCGAGGCAGGATTTGAACCCGCGACCTTTGGGTTGCCAGGCAGGCGCTTTACCCACCCGGCTAGCCCGGTCGGCACCACTGGGTTAAGTCATCAAATTCAGCCATTATGGGAATATCAGAAACATGTCACTCTGATATAGGGCACCACTGGGTTAAGTCATCAAATGCTGCCATTATGGTAATATCAGACACAATGTGTTTCTTTAATACTGGAATGCATAATTTCAATATACCATGATCACATGTACCAAAAAGAGAAACATGAGAGGATGGGCAGAAGTTATTCTCTTTGTTAAGAAGCACAAATTATAAAACATCACAACTGGAAGGGATGAGTTGCCTGCAAAAACAAAAATGAAAGTAGGTGTACGTTATAGGCCAAATGAATTCAATGAGTATAATGAACAAGTGCACAGCCAAACAGAGTGGACCACTAAACCACATATCATGGGGTATTAACTTTTCATATATTAGCATTAATAGACGCATATGATGCAAGAAAGCAAGCTTATGCAGCATCAGCCAAAAAAAAAAAAAAAAAAAAAAAAAATCCCTCACATTTCATCCCTCCATTCGTTACAAATGCCTGTCCAGCTCAGCCTTAAATTTATTTAGGCTATCAACTTCCACAACAAAAGATGGAAGTCTGTTCCACCAATCAACTACCCACTGGCTAAAGGCAAATTTCTGCACATCTATTCTACAACTGCTTTTCCTCAATTTGAATCTATGCCCCCTCAGGATTTTAATCTGAGAAAGAAGAAGAATCCCATCAGCATTCAGCTTGCATAACCCATTCAACGCCTTATACACATCAATCAGATCACCTCGCAGATGCCTACTCTCCAGGTGCTGCAATTTGCAGAACTTAAGCTTTTCTTGGTAAGAGCACCCCTTTGTTCCCCTCACCAATCTTGTTGCCCTTCTTTGTACTCGTTTTAGCAACTCTACATCCTTCCTAAAATGAGGCCTCTAGATGTGTATGCAGTACTCTAGGTGTAGCCTGACCATTGCGTTGTACAACGAGATACTCACCTCCCTGTCCCCGGTAGCAAAATTCCTATATATCATTGACAAGATTCCATGACCTGCCCTGGCAGCCCATCTTCACTGCTCAGCGAACTTCATATTTGACTGCACAACCCCAGGTCTTTTTCATTTTCCATCTCCCTGAGTGCAGTACCACACAGTTGGTACATTTCTCTTAGGTTATTGCTACCCATATGCAGTACTTTGCATTTGTCAATGTTAAACTTCAGTTGCCACTTCTCAGCCCATTTGCCCAACTTATCTAGATCCATTTGGAGTAGCATACAGTCTTTACTGTCATTAACAACCCTGCCAACCTTTGTATCATCTGCAAACTTGTGCATTAAACCTGATATACCTTCATCAATATCATTATTGAATACACAAAACAAATGGGCCCAGCACCAAACCCTGGGAACTCCACTAATAACATTTGTCCACGAAGAGCAGAGTCCATTGATTACTACTCTGTCTTCTCCCACTCAACCATCCCTTTATCCATTGTAGCAACTTACCTTTAATGCCATACCTCTCCAATATGTATAGCAGTCTTCCATGTGCAACAGTATCAAAAACTTTCCTGAAATCCAAGTTTATGAAATCAAAATTATTTTTGACATTCAGTTCCTTTGTGACTACATCATAGTATCCAATCAAATTGGTTAGACAAGACCTCCCTTTAACAAATCGACGCTGTGTCTGATTTATTATTGCAGTCTTGTCTAGATGATCATGTAATGCTTCTTTAACTAGTGACTCTGTTATTTTCCCAGAACACAAGTTAAACTAACAGGTCTATAGTTACTTGTGTCACCTTGTGAACCCCATTTGTGAATTGGTGATACATTTGGACACCTCCAGTGCATAAGGACCTCCCCTAAGTCCAAGGAAGTTCTCATAATTATGTAAGGGTTTGCTTATTTCCTTTGCTCATTCCTTTAAAATAACTGGATAGATCGCATCCACCCCAGGTGCCTTCCTTATGTTTAACTTCAACAATTTCTCCTCCACTTTGTTCTCAGTTATTACAAAATCACTTAGCTCCCTGTAAGAGTTTGATAAACTTCTGGCATTCCCCTCACTAAATAATTCCTCATGTGTTGAATGTAAATGCAAAATACTCATTCAGTTTGTCAGCTACCCGAGCATGATCATCAATAGTCAACCCATCTATGTTAAGTGGTCCAATCTGATTCATCCCTTTCCTTCTAGAGTTTACCTAATTAAAGAACTCTTTGTTGTTTTCTTTGCATTCTTTGCCAAAGATTTCTTGTAATCTGCTTTCGCCTGCCTAACCTCCTTTGTGACTTGCTTACAGACAAGCTGTGTCACCTGATAATTTATATGCATCCCATACATTCTTCTTCTCTGCCACGAGCCTCATTAATTCATCTGACATCCATTTAGACCTAAACCTTGAACAGTATTTCTCAGTTGGAATGAAAAGCCTAATAGCCTTCAAGATTAAGTCCCTGAAGGCTTCTCATTTAGAATTCACCATTGGTAACATCATCAGTTGATCCCACTGTACAGAATTTAAACTGTCTGAGACCTCTGTAGTAACCTTTACGAAAGTAAAAGCCCTTCCCTTTGGCCTTGATGGTAGTTACATCTTTAAGTAATTCCCCTATTAGTACCTTGTGATCACTGTTACCCAGTGGTTCTTTATCTGCAAATTCTTAATGCATGAATAATCACTGCTGATAATCAGATCAAGAGTATTACTCACTCTCGTTGCCTCTCGAACATGCTGCTGTAGAAAACAGTCGCCCAAGAAATCCAAAAACGTTTTGCTAGTGTGCAAGTGACCAACCCACAAGTTCCAGTCAATATCTGGAAAGTTAAAATCCCCCATTATAAGACATTCTGATTTACTGGCCCACTCTATTTCTCTGCACAACTGCTCATTATACTCATCAGATTTGTTAGGCATATAACACACTCTCATTTTTCCTTTCCCAGTGCTTATGTCGCACCAAACAGACTCAACGTTGCATTGTCCACCAACATCCATTGGATGCACTTCCTTAGATTTTATGTGTTTCTTAACTAATAGCATAACTCTCCTCCCTTTCTATCCTGCATAACTCTCCTCCCTTTCTCCTCCCTTTCTATCACATTTGCACTCCCCAAATTCCAATTCTGTACTGCTTATGTGTGACGTTGTTGTTGTTATTATTTGGTTTTTAGGAGTATTAGCAACTAAGGCCATACTGCTCCATGATATGCAGTGGTCATTCCCTGACCTCCCCGCATCCTCCGTATTTGGTGGTGACGGGCTCGAACCCCGGTCTAATCAAGAAGCGTGTGCTACGCACTGCTGCTGCTCCTTCCCACCTGGCTACGGAGACGCCTTTATGTGTGACACCACATCTCTGATATTCCAACAATATCTGCCTTTGATGTCTTGACTAGCACTTCAAACTCATCAATGCAAGTATACATGCACCTGTTTCTACTCTTAGTTACCCTAACTCAGCCCTTGTATTTATTTGTTCCACTATGACTCCCAACAGTCGCAGAAATCTCCATAGCCTTGCTTTCCATGCTGCTGCTGCTCACTCTAATAGAAGCAGTGCAAAAATCACATTTGCCTCTGCCTGCGGCCACTGTTAACCTTTTAGTCTGTGTATTGCTCCAATATTTATCTGAACTTATGGGTTGGCAGCACATCCCGCAGCAAAAGATTTCTGAATCTTCTTTCAAAACCAATAACTAAAAGAGGCAACAAGAGAAGCAATATTCTTGATCTGGTTATCAGCAGTAATTCAAAAAAATATTACAAATCAAGTAATGGAACTACTAATAACAGTAATCAGCGTATTCACGTGAGATTTATTCAAAGAAATAACTATGTCAAGAATAAAGAGAAGGGAAGGGAAGGGAATTTGTTTCACAAAGTCAATTATAATGGTCCCAGATATTTTTAAACTTTTTTTTAAAGAATTTAAGAAATAATGTTTTATAAAATATTTTAATATCAGTAGGCCCAAATGATATAAAAATGTAAAAGCGAAATGGGAAGTACAGGCGATGCAATTTTTGTGGCAGCCACAAAAATTGCATCATAATTTTAAAGGTTAATATTTTCTTATTAACTCTCTAGTGTTCCTTAAGACACTATTACATCATTCTTTAAAACTAATGTGATACTGCATCAAAATTCTGTAAAATTAGTATGATACCGCATCAAAATTCTGTAAAATTAGTATGACTCTACATCATCATATAATATTAGAGCGGTAGTGAATCATCTTGTTTATAAAAGCATCCACCTGCTGCTATCTGTCTTTACTTTCTCTTCAGCAGTGGTATGGCATATACTCAGTTAACTCCAAAGAAGAAAAGCATAATTATTGCTCTTAATAGGAAAGTTTTTCTAGTCAACATATAGCTGCAAAAGTTGGTTGTAACCAGTCTACTGTGTCAAGATTATTTAAAATGAAACGTGAGACCAAAGATATCAAAAGAAAATTTGGAACCAGAATGAAACAGAAAAGTATTGTAGCACAAGATATAGTCCTGAAGTGTCTATGGCTCTGAGATCATGCAAGTTCCTCATACCTAAGGAACACACTGAGGTAAATGCAAGTGATAGAAGTCTGATGAACGCTTGTGATGAGTGGTCTAAAAGAATATCATTGTAAGAAGCTCTTAGTGACAAAAACCTGGGCTAAAGAACATGCTAATTGGACATGAGCAAAGGAATGTGTAATATTCTCTGACGAATCGACATTTAACCTCCACAGATCATGCTACATTTGGCATAAATCTAATAGAACTTATCACTCCAACTGTATTCAATCAATAGCAAAGTTTCCATTGTGCCAGATGGTTTTGGGATGCATAATAAGCAAATGAGTGAGCAGAATATATTTTGTAAATGGTTTTGTTAATGGTGGCTTCTACACAAAAATTTTAAAGGAGACTCCTCTGTCAGAGACTTCTTTCAAGGAACAGAAAACTAAACTGTTTTCCAACATGACTTTGCACCTTGCTACACTGCACATAAGGTTAGTATAACACTACAAAATCATTTAATACAATTTCTAGTATGCTAAATTTAACTTTTTTTCAACCACTGACTGTTTTATCAATTTTTTTCTTATCTTTAGGTGAAGATGTTCATGCAAGACTTCAATATCCGATTCTTATCGTGGCCAGGAAATAGTCGTGATTTGAACCCAACTGAAAACTGCTTTACATGCTATGGGTTGCCAGACATGCTGAATCTGAGGTACAGTGTTTTAAATTATTTTTAGATAATGCTATTTTATGAATGATAACAATTTATGCTAACATTTGTATTACAGAACTAAGGTTATGAATGAGACAGAAATGCAAAGCTAACTGATGAGATAGCTATTATCAGCATGCTTTATTTTATTGTTGACTTCAGGTGCAGTTGGCAAATATATTAGTTATGGATAATTCCAAAAGATAATGGCATTGAAGTATGATATTTGACAGTGACTGAATCAAACTGTTTAACCTTATCAACAGAAAATATTCAATTAAGAGATCTTTTCAATATATGAATTTTCTGTAAATCTTTACTTTCATGACTATGGCCTGTAAATGATAACAGCAACTAAACAAAAATTTGCTTCTTTTTAACTTGAGTTGCCCCATTTTGTTTTTCCTCTGTATTTTGTTTCTGCACTTTTAAGGTAACAAAATATGTAGTTATTATTTTTAAAAGAAATATTTCTTAAAAATATATTATACTTGGAAATCAATTTCTTTACTCTCTGTTTAATGCACATGAAATACTTAAGACATATTATCAATTGATTAGCAGAATAATCATCATCAATGCAAATATTCAATACTCTATCATCATCAATGCAAATATTCAATACTCTATCATCACACAACATATTAACCCCGGGGGCTCACATCTGGTGAGTATGGGCTTGGCAAACCCAGGGTCCTGAGCTGGATATCATCATTCTTCTCTTTCTTGGTGATTCCTTTCTACTTCTCTCTCTCTCTCTCTCTCTCTCTCTCTCTCTCTCTCTCTCTCTCTCTCTCTCTCTCTCTCAGGGGGTAACTTGGGAATTTTTTTTTTTTTTTGGCTGGTGCAGCATAAGCCTCAGGCTTCCTTGTACCATATGGCCATTAATAATAATAATAATAATAATAATAATATTCACAGTTGACACAAATATTCTTGATAATGCTTGATACAAATATTCTGTCAATGTTAAAATGAGAATTATTTATGGCAGTGCTTTATCTCCTAGAAACTTAAATACTGTTTATACAGTCTGAGTAGTGGCAAAATGATGCCACTCAGAAGCAAGCTTATACAGCATCAGCCAAAAAATAATAATAATAAACAAATAACACAACCCACTTAAATTTGCCTAATCCTCCTTTAAATTTATTCAAATTACCCAAATCTACAACACCACATGGAAGTTTGTTCCAACAATCAATTGCTCTTTAGCTGAAAGCAAATTTATGCACTTATATTCTGCAACCATCCTTTTAGTTTAAATTTATATCCCCCATGTGTATCATCTGAAAAAGAGTATGGACGCCATCAACATTTAATATACTTGACCCATTTACAGCCCTAAACAGTTCAATCAGATCTTCTTGCAAGTGCCTAGTTTCCAGACTTTCAATTTACAGAATCTGCCAACTCCAAAGGTCCCCAGTGCCAGTGTACAACAGGATAATCATCTTTTTATCTCTGCTGGCAAAATTCTTGCATATCATTTGAAGAACCTCATGAGTTGACCTAATAGCCAGTCTGCACTGCTCAGGAGACTTTGTGTAGGATTGTACAATTACCTCCAGAACTTTGTTTCCCACAGGTTGGCTGTAATTTCGCCCAATTCATATATTATTTTGGGATTACTGCTGTCCAAGTGCAGTACCTTGCATTTATCAATGTTAAACTTCAATTGATAATTCTTAGCCAATCTGCCTAATTTCTCTAGGTCCTGTTGTAGCAGCATATCCTAATTACTGTCATTAACCATTATGGCAACTTTTGTATCATCAGAAAACTTTAATACTAAACTTGAAATGCCTTAATCAATATCATTAATAAATACTAAACACAGTAAGGAGCCTGACTTCAAACCACTAAGGGCAATACTAATAACATTACTCCATGAAAAGCAGCCATTAGTAATCGCCTTGTTTCCTGTCACTCAACTATCTTTGTTTAATAGCAGTAACTTGCCCCTAATGCTGCACTGCTCCAATTTGTACTACAGTCTTTCATGAGGAACAGCATAAAAATCTTTTCTGAAATCTAAATGTATGATGTAAAAAGTATTTTCGCATCTGGTTCCTTTGTGACTACCTCATAGTAGCTAATCAGATTTTCAAACAAGATCTACTCTTAAGAAGCCTGTGCTGTGGTTGCTGTATAATTGCATTCCTTTCATGATGATTCTAAGTTACTTCTTTAACCACTGACTCCATTATTTTTCCTGGCACAGAAATCAAGCTTAGAAGATTTAAAAAATATAATTCTTGAATTTAAGGAATATATTCTTTCGTTTAGTAAAAATACAGAGAATGTCATTTAAATAACATATTTCAATAATTGAAGAAACAAATTACTTATTCCTTTGTTAAGAGCAAAAAAACTATTACTGACCTGGGATCTCAATGGTTGTACAAGTGAGGCAAATTTATCAAATAAATAGACAACAAGCTTTTTTTCATTACATGTTTCATCATCGGTAACTAAAATAAATGTAAAATACTGCAATTTTAAAAATAACAGAGAACAAAAATTTGTGAAAATTATGAATTTCAATAAATAATTCTTCTAAAAATTATAATATCAGCAGGACATATGTACATTTGCTATAAAATTAGAAAGCATAAAAATTAGTTTGCACAGGAAAAAAAGTTAATATTTTTTTCCCACAAAAAGTGACATTGATCATTTGCTTTAAAAAAAAAAAAAAAAAAAATATCAGTACTTTCCCTTATTTGTAATGCAGTACCAGCACCCTAGTAGCTGTTCTGGCAATTACTGCAATCTGTCCACAGGTGACAAAGCACAACACCAGGGGTGAAGCTAGAAACTTCTGGGATAAGAGGCAACCCATTGCAAATCATATAGTAAGGATAATAAACAAGACAATAATCTACTCGCATACACTGCTCTGCATTGAAATTGAAAGGAATTATTTTTAGAATTGCAAAAAATGTATAGCATGTTAAGATGATCTTGTCTCTTTTTTGGCACAAGCTTTTCAGTTTTTTTGGATTTGTGATCTAAAATGACAATAATAAATAAAGGACTGAATAAATTAAAATATGATGGGAAAAAGGGGGGGGGGGTCATCTATCAGGCCCCATCTTGTCAACAACCACAAGACACCAGCATCTGAAACAATTAAGCAACAGCATTTCAACAACCTCTAAATCTGCCAAAGGGGTATGTTGAAATATAGTACTTACCCATTGAAAGCCAAAGAAAGAAAAAATCCTGAGCAAAAATATTACAACCCTTCCCCCCCATGCAAACAGCCCTCTAAAATGTTAATCAGAAATGGGACTGATAGAATTAACATATGGAAAAATATTAAATTAAATTAAATTACATGGACGAAATATAAAAAAATATATATTTTTAAATAACCTAGTATATAAAAATGGATCTGGATATTTCAATTATTATTAACATGTCATTTGCCAAATAAACTTCTTACGATCCAATCTATACATCGTCCACCAAAATTTAAATTTATGGATAATTTGCACTAATAACCATAAAAATTTCACTAACATTAATTTTCCCTCTCAGACACAGAAAATCATAGCCCTACAATGGTATTATAGCTTCCCTGTCCCTAGGAGCAAATGTCAAGTCCCTTTCTTCCTGTTTTTAATTCAATCCCTCCAAGCATAACACAGCTGTGACTTTTTGACCATTCTTATGATTAACCACTTTTCTGATTTTGACATCACACTATCCATTATCAGTGTCATTTAAGAAAATAAAAATCAACAATTATCCCAGCACTGATGAGTGAGAGAGAGAGACCACTTCCAAAATTCAGGCATTTTCGAAGATGTTGGAGATAGTGCACAAAAATACAGGATAAATATTTTAAACAAATCAGGTATTTTGATTTATGAAAATTCATGAGATATTATGAAACAAATTCCGATGTTTCAAAAGTTCACAAATAATGTTGGTTTATTTACTCAATGGCAAAAAACTTTAAAACACTAAAAACAAATTAAAAAAAAAACCATTTAAATAAAACCTAAAACTTACAGACACTAGCTGAACATAAAGAAACAAAGAGTCTGGGAATGAGAGTGCCCACTCGGGTTCCATGCAAGTATCATGTGCATTGCAATGATTGCATCAAGGGTGAAAAGGGAGCTGTTCGAAACTGCTCACTGTCTTGATTGTTGTTGTTGTTGTTATTTGGTTTTTAGGAGCATTAGCAACTAAGGCTATATTGCTCCGGGGATATGGGGGTGGTCATTCTCTGACCTTTCCGCATCCTCCATATTTGGTGGTCATGGGCTTGAACCCCGGTCTAATCAAAAAGCGTGTGCTACGCACTGCCGCTCCTGCCCACCTGGCTATGGAGGCACCTCTGTCTTGATAGAGCTAAACCAAAAGTTTCTGAAGCTGAAGAAGAAATTGTTTTTTCTAGTGGTAATAAAACTAGTTTCTTTCTAGTTGTATTGTCATCATTTAGATTCTTTCTAGCAATAGTTGGCCTGGCTGGCCGGTTGTATATTAACTGCTTTAGACCCACTGGGGGGAGAAAGAATTTGTTGGTTTTTCTGTGCTGGCTATAGAGATCAATGCCTAGTAGGCTGTGCCAAGACTTTGCTCTTAAACACATGGACCAGGTGACTGTATTTCAAAAGCTATTCTTTATTAGGGTTCTTTAAATAGTCTCCTCAGCTTGTGCAAAATTGAAAAACACAAAATTTCTTCAGAATGAGGAATACTCCACTTCTAGTTTAGCTCCATCAGCACAGCAGGCAGTTTCCAATAGTTTCCCTCTGAGTTGATCATCATGTGTGATCCATATGGAACTGTAATTCTCCTACCAACCACTTGTATCATTGTTTCTTTAGTGTTAACTTGTGATCTATTTCTTCAGTCTGTTTTGAAGTGTTAACTTTTATTTAAATGTTCTTTAAAGTTTTTATCGTTGAACAAATACAAATTAGAATTTACTTCTGTAAATTCTAATATTTTCTCTGAAATTTCTACAATTTGGTATTGTCAGCTGATCATGTTATCCATTTCCAAGTTAGTACAGTATTGGTAGTGGCATATGATTCAAGAATGCAAGCTTATAAAGCATCAACCAAAAAAAAAAAAAAAAAAAACCTTCCCACATCACCTGTCCATACCCTCCAATAATTTGTCTCATCCTTCCTTGAATTTATTTAAATTACCCACATCCACAACAACAGTTGGAAAGTTATTCCAACAATCAACCACCTGCTAGTTTGTCTCCATCCATCCATCCTGCAATCATTCTTACTCAATTTGAATTGAGGTTTTGATATTCCAAAACCATATCTCCATTTAATAGAACATAAAAACCTTGTTTCTTACTGCCTTAAAATTTCCTGTTGTTTAGGTTTTAGGTCATAAGTGTATTCATGCATTGATTCATAATGCTCCACATTAATTGGAGAATCCACTGATTTGGAGAAAAACTGTCACATCAGTGGATTCAATCTTCAAATAATCTATTTTCCAATCCATTTATCTGGCAAGGAAGTCTGGAATAAGAAAACATTTAGAAACTAAAACTGAAAAGATAAGATTACTTGTGTATCCCTGGCTAAGTCCATGACAGGCCTACAAGTATATTCTATAAGGGTTGTACACTACAGATCTGGGCCAAAATTAGACAGTATTTCTTCCTTCCTTCATTTGCAGTTCTATCCTCAGTATGTAGAGATACAGAGTGCACCCCAGTTGTCACTTAATACAGTGATAACCATTATGTAAATAGTTCACAGCGAAGGCTCTCAGATGCAGAACTTATTAACCAACTGTAGTTGAATGCACACTTTTGTGGATCAATTCCTGACCTTCCAAGTGCATACAGGGGAACAGTTGGAATTGGGGAACTACAGTACTAACACTAGGTTATTATTCCTCTAAAACTTGGTGTATTTTTTAAGCTAAAAACATAACTCAAAAATCAAACTATTAGAATTACATTAGCGTGAATTTTAGTTTTAATCCAGTATGATATTCATTTTCCATCTGCATCACTAATTATTTTTTAATTAAAGTACAGCTATAAAGAATCCTTTACAGTTCTATTTATTTTATGCTCCAGCATGACAACTAGGTCAGAGGAGTTTACAATTAATCACTTGGCTACATCACTCTACGTTGGTATACAAAATGCAACATGAGACTGCTCCTTGGGTTGACTTTCCATATAGCTGCAGTTACAACTTCAATTTGTCTCACTCCACACTAAAAACTAAGTAACTGAAAAATAATATATATTTTTTTGATGTTGAGACTGCTATTAACTAAAGATATTACTTGTTCTTGTTAATATTGTTAGAATGGAGAATAAAATTAAGTACACCATTTTAAACTATTTCCTGCCTTTTTTCCCCCAGAAAAAATGGCAAGAACAGGTACACAATTACACTGTTTCATACCTGCTTTGTGGTTTTTTGCTATTCTCTCCCCCCCCCCTCTCCACTCCAACAG